>NC_140219.1:20033808-20218808 GCF_951802725.1 Rutilus rutilus | reverse complement strand
ACCATGTCACAAAGCTCGAATCATTTCAAATTGGTTTCTTGAACATGACAATGAGTTCACTGTACTAAAATGGCCCCCACAGTCAACCAGATCTCAACCCAATAGAGCATCTTTGGGATGTGGTGGAACGGGAGCTTCGTGCCCTGGATGTGCATCCCACAAATCTCCATCAACTGCAAGATGCTATCCTATCAATATGGGCCAACATTTCATAAATGCTTTCAGCACCTTGTTGAATCAATGCCACGTAGAATTAAGGCAGTTCTGAAGGCGAAAGGGGGTCAAACACAGTATTAGTATGGTGTTCCTAATAATCCTTTAGGTGAGTGTATATATATATATATATATGTAATTTTCCATTCAATTCAATTCAACTTTATTTCCAGACTCAGCGTCCATTAGATCCATTGTGGATATAAGAAACAGTAATAGATAAATGACATTGGTTTGATATTGTGTTATCTAATGCAAAAATATTCATCTTTTGTGTGTGACTTAAGTGTCCAAATACTTTATGGTGTCAGTTTATGTAGTACAAAGTTGAAATGTATTTGCTACAATGTTTGCTATAATAAGAAAAAGCAAGATACTAGTGCAGTCCATTCACATTAGTTCACCTTTACAGAAACATCCATTTCAGTAACAGCAAGAGCCGAGTATAGCACATGTATAGCACAGCAGGTCATGTCCACGTTTTAATTAGCCTATACTGGATACTGGCAGGATGTGTGATAAATCTGATCTAATCCTGCTGAACTCGGCTCATGTGAGCGAAGGAATAAGCCTTTACTTCTTTGTTCTTTAGATGGAATTACAACTCAAGGGCATTTAATCTAAACTCAGGCTTATCTTACACAACAAGCCAAAGGTAATCTAAAGATGACAGAGGTGATCTATTTTAGCATTGGGACAGTTGCCATCTGAGAAAGGATTAATTTTGTACTTGCCACCTTGTTGACACTGATCGTGCTGTACATGACCTATGGCAATATGAGTAACATGATATAAATGAGAGGTTTTACTGCCTCTGACGCCACCGTTTGTCGGTAAGGATCACATGTATTTAAAGTATAAGTCAGTATTCATCTAGATAAGATCATAAAGTCACTTAACTGGATCAGAGTATATATTTTGTGGATATAAGTTCCCTGAAATCCAGATATCTTTAGTCACAATGATTATAACCTCATGAGACTGTAATATGTGATCATTTTTAGACCCTTAAACTGTTGTGTTTTAAACCCTTTAAGTACATTTTTGGGTAAAATTGCAGCTGAAAACATACCCTACTGTTCAGCCTGTCACTGCAGTAGCTGGTGGGTATATTGGGCCCAGGAGGCTGACCAGTACTTTGTACTGTGGTCTTCTTAACGACGTCCACATAAGACACTGGAAAAATCCCTTGTTTGTTTGTACCTGGGATCTTGCCCTCAAACCAGTTCTTATCCACCTGCCGCAACAGCATAACACGCTCGCCCTGGAAGACACCAACACAAGATATAAGGTGGTATATCTGGTGGATTGAAAGAAAAAATGCAGTGCAAAATGACAAAATTATAACCAAATAGAATGTATTTGATATTTAGTATACAACTATGTGATGAAGTGGTGGCTGGCTGGGGCAAAAGCTTTGTTTTTTAAGGTGTTTTATGTCTTGGCACTTTCTTCTTATTTGGTTAAAGCACAATGTTAGAGTTCAGAACATTAGCATTCAGTAAAATAGAGAATTATTTAGCAAAAGACATGGGGCCCTATTTTAATTATCTGACACGTAAATATCAAACGTGAAACGCAAGTAACTTTGTGGGCTGTTGCTATTATACCGGCGGGATAAATGACTCTTGCGCCCGACGCAAATCTAAAATGGGTTGGTCTGAAGTAGCTACATTATTCATAGGTGTGGTTTGGGCGTAACATGAAATAAACCAATCAGAGCGTCATCTCACATTCCCTTTAAAAGCAGGCGCGCTTGTTCCATGGCCCTTGTTAAAATAGCAAAATAGCACCAGGGAACGTTTGCGCCGGAACACGCCTCCTCTTTTTGCCGAACCGCCCCTGGGAGCGCAAGTTCATTCCCTAATTTACCGACGTGCGTCTGTGGAGGGAAAAGTCCTCTGTGCGTCGGGTGCAAAATAGGAATGATACATGCGTCGGTGTACAAAGTCAATTGCGTTGGGTGCAAGATAGGGCCCATGTTCTTAAAGTGGTAAGAAACATTAAAGAGATAGTTCACCCAAAAATGTTCAGATAGTTCACCCAAAAATGGTTCACCCCTCAAGTTGTTCCAAACCTGTATGAGTTTCTTTCTTCTGTTGAACACAAAAGAAGATATTTTGAAGAATGTTGGTAACCAGACAGTTTGATTGCCAACGTTGAACAACTCATGGAACAACTCGAGGGTGAGCAAGTGATGACAAAATTTTCATTTTGGGGTAAACTACCCCTTTAAGGAGTGGATTAATGAGCAGTTGCTGACTCTAAATCATATTTATGACATCAGTACTAAGAAAATTGTTACTTTTCTTAATGAAAGTTCCACATTAGTATCAGCATTAAAGTTGTAGCGGGCAATTGCTTCTCCAATTTCTCTGTTTTGGGCTGGAGGAGGAGGTCTCGCTGGCTGATGTCTCTCTGAAGGAGGGATTTTCTGTGAAGAGACAAGAAGATAAGAAGATGCAACTTCAGAAGATAGTTAATAAGAATAACAATAATTAACAGTATAAATATATAGTGTTTCTATTAGCTAAACATATTTATCAATAAAGTACGCACCTCAACATATGAGATGGGGAAGATGCCCACAAGGCCACGATATTCTCCCTCATACCAGTTATTATCTATCTGCCGAGTGATGTATACCGTCTCTCCTTTCTTAAACGTCAGCTCTCTGGAAGGAAAAAAAAACTAAGTTAACTATATTCCACGTGGGGAAATAACAAAATGAAAGACATGCAAAGGAAAGACATAAATAATACATGAAAATGTACTCGTTGATTGTATCACATCAAATGCAATAAGAACAGAAACCGGTGACATGGTTTGCAAGTTGTTCTTACTTCGCTGTCTGTGCTTTGAAGTCATATATTGCTCTGGCTGGCAGTTTCTGTCAAGTGAACGAAGCAGAGCAATCAAACTTTAATACATCTTCTCATTATGTGGGTTTATTCACAATTTGATCAAAGCTTAGATAAAATATTACAGTTTCTACTATAATGTTTCAGGAACATTACAGAGTGATGCATATTCCCTTACCTCTCTGACTTCAGGGGTTTGTCTTCTGCTCTGCTGTGTGTGGCTGCCCACATCAGGGTAAGAGTATTCTCTGGATGTGTCCTGATCTAGAGAGAACAGAGAAGAAAACCGATTCAAAGACAAGTCTCACAGAGATCCAACACTATTACATGCATGGGAACAAGCACAAGCAAAGGAAGTAATGATTTGGGGCTTGATGAGAGAAATGCACACAAAATAAAAGAAAAAAAGGAAATATGAATATATACATATTTTATTGGCAAATTAAAAGTAAATATTGTAAATAAGAAAGAATATATACATATTTTATTGTCCATAATAATGAAGTCAACTTCCAAGAATCATCTCAGAAGTTATGTTATACCCATCCACTCAGATCCCCAGTATAGACCATGCGTATTTATACTAGAACCGCAAATGGTTAGCTGGCAACTGTGCCAAGCGCAGACAAGCCCCCTTGCTCTGAACGGTCTTCATTTATAAACACTATTAACTATGCAAAAGTATACAGTGTCGCATGTCTTTATGGTTAAAAAAAAATCATAAACATTGACCTTCTCACAAAACAAATAAACTAAAACTTGATGTACTGAGGCTGATCTCATCACCATCATATTAGACACTGTGAGTGAACTGTGTTAACACTGATAAGAGAGTATGTTTCTTCCCAGGCCAATAAAATCTCAAATCTGTTTTTAGATTGCATGCTTCAGCTGCTCAAGTCATCTGTCTAAAGCTATTTATATAGACTGAAACTTTACAAAGTTACATTTCTTTTGTGGCAAGCCCACACACAAAGTAGTGTTTTGATACCCAGACAATGCATGAACTTAATAAAATATATACCTTAAATGCATAAAAGCATCTACCAAATACATAAAGGTATTGTAAATGGAGTAGGAAAATAACTTGTTTGGGGGAAAAATAAGAAAAAAAGGACAATTTGATAAAATGAGAAAATAAAAGACTGATGAAGCAGAGGATGTGGGAATGAGTCATGCTCTCTGATACTCCTTGCAACATAATGATTCCTTTCTCTATACCAGGGGTGTCCAATCCTACTTCTGTATGGCCACTGTCCTGTAGAGTTTAGCTCCAACTCCAATTAAACACACCTGAACCTGCGCATCAAGGTCTTCAGGCTTACCTGAATCTTCCATGCAGATGTGTTGGGGCAAATTGGAGCTAAACTCTGCAGAATGTTGGCCCTGCTGGAGCAGGTTGGGACATCACTGCTCTAAGCAAGCACATTAACAAACACAGATGGAACAATGCAATGGTGGAGGAGCAGAACTCAAACACAGGAGACGAAGGGTATTTAGACAAGGGTCCACCTTGATAGCAGAATTCAGAGTTGTGGTTCCTCTGGTTGTTGTTGCTGTCTATATGGTTGTGAGAGGCACTACGGGACAGGTGTGAGTACTCGGGTTGGTGAGTGTCCTGGCTGGGCATGCCATCTGGCTGTGGGTGGTAAGAGCGAAGTTGAATTGTAGGGCTGCCTCTCCCAAGCGCGTGCAGAGAGGAATTCCTCTCAGGAATGTCGGGAAGCAACTCCACCAACAACCTATGGAGGATGGTGTTGTCTGGCAGGCTACCCCTGCGTTTCTCAGTGCGGATGTGGTCGTAGATGTCTTTTAGGGCAGAATCTAGAGCATCATACATGCAGCTCTTGGAGTTTGGTATTCGGGAAAAACTCAAAGGTGACAGGTTCTTCCGGCGGAAAGGCACTGGGCTGACCAGGAAGGCAAGCTTGCTGAGGCCAAACTCAGATTCCTCTACCCGCAAATGTTGTTTTCGGTCCTGCTTGGCCCTCTCGTGCTTGATCATAGTGGTGAATCGTGTGTAGGAAGCCGGGCAGCGGCCCTTGCAGGAGCTCACAAGCTGCCTGTGATAATGATGTTGGTGCCCCGATCCGCAAAAGCTCTCTGAGGAGGCAAATGAACACAGGTCGAACTCCCTCTCGCTGCAGAAGGATGAGCCCTCAATCTGGATGAAGTCACTAAGATCAGACACTACAGCATCATGTTCACTGTCTGAGTAGTCATTGTGCATGGCAGAGTTTTGTAATTGGTCACTGGTGACTTGGATGTGGATTGGCACATGGGTGTTTATCTTGGGGTATTGAGGCCGTCCTTCAGGGGGATTCCTGGCTGGTGGTTCTTCATCCAGTAATGACTCAATAGAGAGGCTACGCTTGGGGCTGCTGATCCTCCTAAAAGAACCCCTGATCAGGCACTCATCTCCAAGATTTGGCATGGATTTGGACTTCTGGATCAGACTCTCATATTCAGAAATCCTGTTGTGCACCATGTTCCTAGGCACCGCTTCGCTACAGCCCTTGTTGCCAGTGCATCTGTCCTTCCGCTGTTCGCTCTCATACTTATGGATCCTGGCTTTCACAGAGCAGATCACGGTAGAGTTTATCATTTCTTGCCGGTTGATGTGATGCATCTTCTTGTAGAGTTTGAGGAAGCCTGGTGCATTGTGGGCTGAGTGGTGCCTGGTCTTCTCCCTAAGATCCTCAGACTCTCGGACGTCATTGCATTGCGATGCCTCTACTTCCCCGTTGTGCAACAATGAACCAATGCTTTCTGAACGGGTTTGCACTTCTTTTCCCCTCCCCTCAGACAGGAGATCGTCACAACTCCAGGATTTGAGCTTAGACGAGGTCTCTTCTGTGATCATCC
Source organism: Rutilus rutilus (assembly GCF_951802725.1). Classification (NCBI taxonomy): domain Eukaryota; kingdom Metazoa; phylum Chordata; class Actinopteri; order Cypriniformes; family Leuciscidae; genus Rutilus; species Rutilus rutilus. Next base: position 20,212,869 of record NC_140219.1, on the reverse strand, counting down.
AGTCTTCTGGGTTCTCTTGGGCTCTTTTCCAGCCTTCAGGGAGGCTGGAGAACCCATCCGAGAGAGCTGAGTCAGCCATAAAACTGTCCCCATTTTGCTCTTTGTTTTGATATGTGGATTCTGAGGTAGCATGGTTTTGATTTTGACCATTTAAATGTGCCGTGTGCATATAGCTCACATCCCCACCTTTGATATCCACCACAAGCAGCATGGTAAAAAAAGAGACACGAGAAGACATTAAAAGGTAATTGATCCATGGGAGAGACAAGTAAGGATGTTTATAAAATAACCTGGAAGAAAACTGGAAAGAAATCAGACATATTGATCAACAAGCCCACGTTGAATAAAGAAGAAGCAATTGATATGCTACACTACACTGGGGCAAGACTGTACACACTAAATAATTCATTGAACTTTATTCATACAAAGGGAAAGTCGTTTAAAATTCTGCTTGTGCTGCGAGGAGCAAAATGAATATTGTCAGTGAACCTTCCTCTGTTGCTTATTCTTTCAATAAGGTGAACCAATGTGACTGTTCGTCTGAGGTCTACCTTTAGTCCTGGTGGTGGCAGGGGAACCGGGGCTGGTGAGGGGATTCCTCTGGGTGCTGCTGCTCTTGGGCAACTCTGGTGGTCTCATAGAAGTTTGTGTTGTGCCCACGCTGCTCTGAACCCTGGGCTGAGCTGTTGCAGGTTCAGATTTCCTTCTCCTCTTGTTATCACTTACAGAGCTGTAGAATCAATATCATTGAAGTAAAACGAGTAAAAACACTGCTAAAGGATTTCCTGAACGTTACACTTAACCTGTTCTGTAATGTTATGACCTGCTCCATACATCCACTGAGAATGACCTTGGGACCAGTTAGTTAAAAGTTATTGTAAAAATGTTTTGAGAAAATGTCTGTTTTTAGATTACCCATAGTTTGATATTTTTTATCTAAAAATGTTGATATTTTTAAAAATCTATGAAATTAAATGTATAGATTTTTGTGACGCATATGTCCAAATGTTTTTGGGGGTCATTGATACACAGTAAACCTACCTTGATGGCCTTTCAAGGCCTGTGGATGGCTGATAAAGGGAGGTCTGAAACAGATGAAGAAGAAAGAGCAGGGTGAATTCCTCATTTAATGTCCACACTTACGGTACAGTAGGATCCTTGATACCTAGAGCTCTCCAAATATACCAATGGTTAAAAACAGTGAAACTTCTTATGTTTGGATACGGTGACATGGGCTCTCCTTCGAAAAGCCCAGCCATTCCCAGGACAGCTAGACGCATTAGATCACTTACAAGGGTTTCTATGTCGAACAAAGCAGGGAATTCCTTGTACGCATGGCTGGAGTAGATAATCATCTTCTTGTTTGCTGAAGCTCTGAGCAGTGTTATCTGGAACAGCTCTTCAGACCAGCAGCAGACGCCCCTTGCGTTTTTTTAACCCTCTTTAAAAGTAGCCCAAGCATGCAGTACCAGGAATGTCTCCACAGAGTGACACATTTACATCTAGTCAACATAAATACAGCTCTGAGTGACAGATATCACACTACACAGCTCAAAATGTGGCTGCAAAGTCTCTGTGACCATTTTTAGCAATTATTTGTTTGGATTTACTGCATTCCTCAAACCATAACTGTTACTACATCGGCCTCTAAGTTATATTCTTTCCTTACAGTGGTCAGTAGCAATTCACAGAAAGCAATTCGTTTAAAAAAAAAGTCATTCGAGATTTTAGGGCAAATTCACTCACAGATGCACCACTTGTGCATGTGATAGTTATATGCAAAACATTGCATCTTGTTCACTACCCAGTTCAGTTTAACCATTATTCATAATTAATTTCTGCAGTTGACAGCCAGCAAACTATATTTACAATGACAAAAAAAAGCCCCTGAGTGAAACAGGATAATGTAACATGATGCTCTACAGGGCATGTCCATAGATCCTTCACCTACTACAAACACATGGACAGAATCGGCAGATGAGAGCCAGGAGGAAGTGCTCCTGTCTCATTATAAATAAACAATGGAATAATAGACAAAAATGTTATTATGACAAAAAAAGAAGCTGACGTGGTTGTAGATGCAGTACACCGATTCTTGAGACATGGGACAAAACATGTACCGCACTTTCACCTGCCATTACTTTTGAAAATAGCAGCATTTTCACTTAAATAATGATCAGAGATGATCACTAGAATGTTCTTAACACAAATTTGCCATGCCATCCTAATATGCAGCCAAATGTTTATTTAATCAAAATTATAAAATGACATGAGCTGTATCCCAATTTGTGTACTTATGCACTATTCTATGCCATTTTACAGCATAAATACAGTACTTGTAAGTAGTGTCCAAAACGACAATAAAAAAGACCCTGTAATACAGGCAAAAGGCATAAGTTTTATATCACTCTTGTACAGAAGTAGTTTTTCCTCATTTTAAGTATGCCTTTATACATATTTGATATGCCCATTATTATTATTTTTAAATCAAATGCACATTATTTATGTATCTCAGAGTGATGAGAGTTGTCAAAGGAAAACACACATTTTGTGAGAAGCAGGAGGTTGCAAATTAAATGAATAACTCTGAACATGATTAACAGAATGATCCAAAGTAATGATTCTGTACATAAGCTTTTATTTAGTCAGTTTTGATGTCTAATATGTCCCATATCTCAAGGATCAAATAGTGCATTGCTCCACTTGAAACAATGGGCTTATTGTTATAACTGAAGTTAAGTGATGTTAAATGAGGTTGGGTTGAGAAGGTAGGCATTAGCCAATTTTGATTAATATCTCTCTCTCTCTCTCTGAATCAGTCAGTCAGTCAAGTATGCCAGTGAAGCAGTTAATCACTCACTCACTTACTGAATCGCATTCATTTATTCATTCTTTACCTCTGCGCAGAATCGAGGTGCGCTCTCTGGATTGTAATCAAGACGTTTTTTGGGAGGCTTCACCCAGAGGTGGGATAGAGCAGGGGAGGAGCAGAGAAACAGTGACATAACAAGGGAAAAGGAAAATCACATGACTGAGGAGATTGAAGAACAATGTGACGACCACAAACTGCAACATATGTTGCACATATGCAACAAAAACACTACATTCTGCAGTACATCTGCTTTTACATTATCACAATCTATAACACGCCAAGCCTAAGACTACAGAACTACACACACCTTGCAAAAAGAATAAGGCAAAAGTCAAACATCTAGTTTGTAAATCCAGCAAACAGTAAAAGTCATGCAAATAATAGTAAAATGAATTCCACAACAGATTTTATAATCAGTGAACAGTAGTTTAATGTGCATAAAAAAACAAAAAATCAAAGCCTTAAATGCTGGTAAGAGAAAGCGAGGCTCATTATCAAACTCCATCGTATGTGTTACAGCGTCCGGAATTGTCTGGTCATTCCAACAAGTCATTTCAGACATGACCATCACGGGACGACAGCATGTGCAGCACGTATCTGACCTTTCCAACCCCACACCAATCACAAGCGGCATGCTAGCAGCACCAAACCAAAGCCACACTTACCGGCCGCCCAAACTCCAGTTCAGCAAAGAACTTATACCATGGCTCATTCTCTAAATCTAAGTCCTCAGGTCTTAAGTTACTTGTCTGGTGTTGATAATGAAAGCAAGTGGGAGAAGAAGATGAAAGGAAGGGATGAACTGAGGTAATCATGGGAATGTGACAATCAGATGTAAAATGAAAACTGTCTTCAGCTGACAAGAAATGATGAAAAGCTCAGCAGAGTTCAAAACTTTTATAATATGTTGAAAATAGCAACAGAGCAAAGGCTGTTTTTTTATTCCCCCCCCCCCCCCCTATCCAGCAGAGGGCAGCAGCACATAACAAATGCTCACTGCACAAGGACAAACTGCTCCAATAAGAGCAAATTGGTTTCTCCAACCTTATTACTGACCTTGACCACATTACGCTCTAATGGACCTGCAATTTATGTGTTCTATTGAGTGACTCAACACAAGCTTGCTGAAGCACTTCCGCTCGATTAGGGCAACGTTTGTGGTGATTCTTTTGACATATACAGAATGCTCATCATGTAACTACAACTGTTGCCATGTATATTGTCAATACAATTCCATTAATATATAAGAACAACTCAGTTGAGTCAATCAGTATATGGTGTATCATGCCTGAAGCGCTGCTGACACTGTGGATTCACCGATTGATAGTATTTCATTAGTTGCATCTGATTTACGATCTGTCTATACCCATTAAGTCATGGGGCATTAATTCTAAGATCAATACGTTTGTGCCTTCAAAAACTAAACTGAAATTGCAAAACTGCTTCATAAACTTTATGGACTTTGTGCTGCTAACTTCAAACAAACCATAAATAATGAATCTACCTTTAAAACTATGCTCTCAATGTATTTAGCTCACTTCATTCAATCTGGGTCTTTTTAAAGCTTAATGCAAAAATTATACAGGGCTGTACAGTGCGAGCATTTCACTCGCATATGCGCCTAAAAATAGTTTGTGCGAGTAGAAAAAATAAAAAGGGAGCACCGGTGCGACTACGGATTTCAACCCTTTCATTCATATTTTGCTCCTAAACTAAATCCATACTATGTGTATCAAAGTAGAGTAGCCCACAATTCTCGCGCATCTCTGTATAAAAAATGGACAAGCACTGTCCTACAACTTCTTTTTCACACCTGCAAAACACAGAACTCATGTGATGAGATGCGGTGACGTCGCCCTGCGGCGAGTTTATGAATGAAAACATCCGCGCCGCCCGGCCAGCACGGGCGATTCACCGCCCGCGGAAGTTAAAATTAGGACAGATTGATCTCTCTCTCTGTGTGTGTGTGTGTGTGTGTGTGTGTGTGTGTGTGTGTGTGTGTGTGTGTGTGTGTGTGTGTGTGTGTGTGTTAGAGGTGGGCGATATATCGTTTAGACGATAATATCCAAATTGTTTTCTGGACGATATGCAAAATTGGGATATCGAATATTTCATAATTTGTACAATCCGACCCCCCAAACATGAAAAGAGCTGAAAGAATTTAAAGAGAAAACAAATAACGCACACTATAACATTCTAAACAATTATATGTAGCGATTTTTAACACTGTAGGGCAGTATATTCCCGGAAGCAACGAGTGGCCCAGCCCATGGTCCCGTGTCGTCAAAAACGCACGAAATAGTGCGCGCAGAAGCACATGCGCAAAACCGTTTTGTAAAATGATATAAGAATTATTTTTATTTTATAATATGTCATTTTACAAAAGGACATTTTACAAACCTACATTTTGCGCATGTGCTCCTGCACGCACTTTTTCAGTCACAACACAGCAATCAGAGGAGGACGCGCTGAAAACTGTAATGCTGTTCTCTTCCTTCATAACTCGTACTGAGAAGATTTGAGTTGCAGAGGAATTTGTGACTTTTTCACCTGTTCAACCACATCAAAGTTTCGTAAAGAGTAAGTCCGTGCTTTTTCTCTTTTTGTTCTTATGTGCTGAAGGGCCGCTGTGCCTTGGTGAAACGGTGTTTGTACGTGAAGAGCTCTTTTCCAAAACGCCATAAACCTAAAAAGCTGCCTCAAAGAACCAGCAAAAGTAATGATTATATAAAATATTACAATAAGACATTTTAATTGTTTATTAAATTTCTGTGTCGGTTGCAAAGATGAAGTTTATGATAGGCTATTCTATTGATTTGCGATCTTTGCAGTAGGCTAGTGAACGCACCGGAGAAATGCACATTTATTAGGCTACATAGTTTTATTTTTATGTATTAAATCCAGAAATTGGTAATGAAAAAAATATTAAAACTAAGATACAATTAATACAAAACGAAATTCGTTTTAAAGAAAGGCTTTGTGCTTTCTGTTTTGAGGTCTCACGTAATATTGTTTTTTCCTCATAAATGCAAACACGAAAAATAAAAGACAAAAGACTTTTTTAAAAAGACAAACCATCAATTTTTGAAAAAAAAAAAATGAAAAAAAGATGGATTTAGCGTTTTGGGGAAAAAATTGAGGGATTTTTAGCGTTTTGAAAAGAACATTTTTTACTTTGAATTTATCATCAACAATATTGTTGTTTGATTTAATAATCACGTTGCAAGAGGTGCCTTAGTTCGGTTTTTTTTTTTTTTTTTTTTTTTTTTGTAAGTGCACAAAGTAGGGTCTAACTCAGATTCTGTTTAGCTCCTTTATTGTTTTTTTTTTTTCTATAGCCTACAATAATAAGTCAAATGCAGCAAGTCAAAAGACCAACTGGACCTTCTTTGCCAGTTTGCACACATTTCTTTGAAGGATGGCAAAAATATCGTCTGAATATCGATATCGAGATACGGTAGGCCTTATGATGGCCCTGTGTTTATGTATTAGTGCACATGTGTTACTGTGTACGTGATTTGAGTGTAAAATAATAAAATTGTGTTATTTATGAAATTTAGTAGTGCTCCTAAATTTTTTTCTGTGCTCCTAAATTTGTTCACTAGGAGCACTTGTGCTCCTAGTGAAAAAGCTAAGCGTACAGCCCTGTTATAGCATATTAACATTGAAAAACCATTGGTTATTTACCGTTCTTTCTTGCTCTAAAATAGATGATTTCCCCGGCTCATAGTCAAAAATACTCCTCGGCTCCGCTCTGTATTTTCGTGTGTCAACCTTTCTATCAGGAGGTCCCCACTCATTCCTGGGAGACATGCAAAGAATAACAAATAGTGTCTGTAAATATTGCTGTAAGATGCATGATCAAATCTTTTTCAAATCTGAAAATCCTTAAAAAAAAGTTTGCCTGAAAAATGGCTCTTACATGTCGGGTGTGCTCCTGCCTCTCTGTGGTGCCTCCCTTTCACTGGATCTCTGCTGTGTGGATGCTGATGTGGGAAGAGGAGAAGGGAGAGAAGAGGCAGCAGGTACCCTGAAACCGTATACGCCATTATCAGAGACACTCTTGGTGATGGGCCGGTAGGTGCCGGTTTTAGGTGCAGGATGGGCCTGAACAGCATTAGGGGCAGCATGCTTATCTGAAAGAAATAACAATATATATCAGTATGGTTAGTTTCAAAAAGCAGTATAACAATAATAATTATTTTATATATATATATATATATATATATATATATATATATATATATAATCTGTATATATCTGTATATAATCTATATAGAAATATATTTTTATTGAAATTACAAAAACATTTATTACGACATTAACTTATTGTTACTGTTTTTGAAACAATAATAAAAAAAAAAAACTCAATTATACTTATTGCAACTGGTTTATAGTAGCATTTTTGTATATATTTTTTGGCAATAGTATGTTTTACTGTAGTTAAAGAGAAGAGAAACCTTGTTTGGAAATAGTTGTACCAGTACTTGTAACAGGGTCTGTGGCAGTACGGGATCCAGACCACTCGTTCTCTGTGAAAACAAATAAGCTTTTTTCTTATTTTCTTATTTTTTTTATTTACACAATTTAAATAAAGAGTCAATACATTATCAATCCTTCTACCAAAACATGTTTTTGTCTTACCCTTATTCAATATGGTAAGCCTATTATGAGTGTTTATATTTTCGACCTAGCGGGATGGTTTTCGCAGGAAATTATGCACATGCTTCACTCGCCCGTGTGTGTCTCGTGATCTCCGTAAATAGATCAAAGTTCCTCCGGTTACTTTGACGGATGTATGGTGAGGGAGTGGCAGAGGTTAGTTGTCACAACGAGCGAGAAAGGTTGACATGGCAGCTAAATCTCGAACGTCCGGGAATCAACTGTTTAAAAAAAATGCAGAACAGAGGATAGTCTGCCGGCAAAAATAGAACGCAAGAGAGCTTTTAATAAAACTACATTGGCTTGGCTTTTCGGAGATGGCGTTTTTATTCCTCAATAGGTGGGTAAGGTATTTTATTGAACAGATAAATTGCCATATATAGCTCTTCATTGTAAAGCATTATCAATTGTGAAGGGTCATTTCATTATGGTTGTTGTGCTGTGCTGGATTTATTATTATTTTTTTCAAGGAAGTACCATGTCTATTAATGGGTATAGCTACAGTAACATCTTCAGATATTGATCTAACCATATTAATCCGCACAGTCACACAGAGCCGAAGCACAACCAAAACAATGTTTTTCTGCAAAATGCATGCAGTTTTGTTTTTTAACCGTTAGAGGGCCAAAAGTTACATAGTGTACCTTTAACATGGATTGCACATATCACAAACAAGAACAGCATACAGAGTCCTTTAAACTTAATAATGTAAACAAACTCATTAGCAGGATGTGGGAGAAAGATAATAAAAAAAAACATAATAAGATGCAAAATGATAGTGCTGATCATTTGACCCCTGTAATCTTTTAGGCAAACTTCCTGACAGTCCATTTCCAGTAATGAACACACTTGTAATCCACAACCTGCTGAGCAAAGCTCTTTTGTTGTCACTTCTCATTAGATGGCCCTAGGTTGCACCTCTCTCTCTCTATCTCTCTCTCTCTCTCTCTCTCAAAAAAAAAAAAAAAAAAAACCTATCCCTTTAGCAGACAGGTCCGCAGTCACAGAAAATACAGATCTTTATTTTTTTTTAATCATATCTAACAGTTCAAACATGATGTAAATAAGAGTGTAGACAGCATCAGTGATTATAATGGGAGTTTTGGCGAGAGTCCAGAGTCCAGTCACTGATAAACTTGCGCTGTACGATAGACAGCACCAGTGATTATGACGGGAGAGTTCTTTGATCGGTTTTATATCATTTAATCACAATTTAAAAAAACTGATTATTTTCATGCTACTAAGAGAAACAATATGAAGTTGATCGTTTAGTCACTGGCTTGATTTACTGATACATAAACAACAATAAACGATTTTGAAACAAAGAACGTCTGACTGTACATGAATCATATCAGAAGTCATTGATCACAGATTAGGCATTAGAATGAACACAATTACTTATATGTTGTGGCATTTCTCCGTTACACATATCCTACAGGAAAAGTCTGGTTGCAAACCCAGCGCCAAAATTGCGACTGATTTACCAAAGAATCCAAAGTGAAATGTATTAAACAAACAAATAATGCTCTACTGAGACATTCACATAGTTGAAAATAAATAACCACTTTCCTAGCATTAGGATCCTTTGGAAGGTAATGTTATTTTAGCCTCTCCTTCTCTCCTTCTCATCTCACTAATTCACCAGCGGCCTGGGCCTAAGACGGTATGATGTAGAAGTAGGCATTGATTTTCTTCTGCAGAGGTGGTCTTTCGTTGCACTATTATGTCATAATGTGACAAAATCCTAAATGAGTCGGTTGGTTTTAATAAAAGCTGTTTTTAGACTAAGGAGGAAGTTTTAAGTGCTGAAACTTACATGATGTTTTTATAGAACAATGACCTAGCCAGTGTCAAAATGTCAAAAATCAAGGAAAATTTGATTTCTCAATTCATGACCCCTTTAAAATCACAACAGCAATGAGACGAGTGTTCTGTATATCCCTTGCATTCATAAAACAAAATAGTATCTGTTTATGTAATGTACAGTGTAAAATAATACATTTTAAATGTACACGATAACACAGTCTTTAATCCTGTTTAGTTTGCAAAACAATTCTTTAAATTCCTATGTTGCATAAATGCTCTAATAGCTTTGTAAAAATGTGTAATAAAATATGTTAGTTTGTCAGTGTATGACTAGAACATTCCTTCTAATAATCACATAATCGGCTTGTTCTAATTAGGGCTTTTTAAGACTTCTTTCTTTACATGCAAGGTATAAAGTTTTAAAGTAAAATGAAGGTAAATACACAAGATCCAGTCTTACCTGATTTAGGCACCACATGAATCTGTTTGAACATGGTCTTGTACCAATCTTTTGGCCTGTCAACAGTCTAAAACAATACACAAAACAAACATTTTTAGATTACAGGCATTCCCAGTCCTTACAGATTAAGATTCCAAGGTCCAAAAATATAGTTTAGAAAACAAATAGCAACCCGAATGTGCTCCATGACCTTGAGTCCAAAACTCTGGATGCAAAAGCCTCCTATAAAAATGCTGATGCAACTGGCCTCTCTATGTTAAGCTGAGAGAGACACATCACTGTCTGCTGGTCCATCAATGATGCTGAGCACAGCTGCCCCTGTTTCCCTGGGGCTAAATAAAACTCAGTGTGGGAAAATGCAATTTAGCACACAAATCAAAACAGCCAGTCCCATGTGACCAGAGACTGATTGAAGATTAATTCTGGAATTAACAATTACAGGAATGCACTTTCAAAAATTTCCCCAGAGCCAATAAAGAGTCAGACAAGTTTTATCAAAATTAACACTAGGCTTTTATGCAAACATCTTTTTAATATTATTATTATTATATATTATTATAAAAATGTCACATTAAAACTTTCTTATAAACTTTACCATGCATTTATCATATATGTGTTAATTTTCACCTTATTATATATTAAAGATTTTTATTGTTGTGCCCTTGTATCAGACCCAAATTTCAATTATAACTATGAAAATATTTATGATACATTAACATATATATATATAAAAAAAAAAAAAATTGTGTTCAAATTACCCTGATGAAATACATTTTACCAAAATGTATATGAAATGCATTTATTTTATGCTAAGTATAATTACATATTATGTACTTAATATAAATACCCTGCAATTGTACATTTGGTATACTACAGTAAATTGATTTACTTAAAGTCTGCTAAAACTAATTTTGTACTTAATGCACTTTAGTTATCCCTAAATAGTGCTGAGGTCCAACTAAAGATAAACTTACTGTAAGTACAGGTATATTTGATTGTGCTAAAGTGGAACTATTGCAAGTATACTTTAGGTACACTTTAAATATCTTGCATTTAAAGACTAATACTATACAGAGATCATTCTATCCTTACTAATAGTTATATTAAAACACATTTTAGGCTTAATATTAAGAAATGTGCATTGTGCAATAAAAAGTTTAATTATAATATGTATATCAGTAAATCTCAAGGGATATGTTAGTAAACATGTTAACGGATTTATAGTATACGTAGTATGAAATAAATATATAATACATTTTGGTATAGGTTTTTTTCACTAGATTTTTTTATCAATTTAGAATTATCATTCATGAACAGAATATTTGTACTGTGCATTATCTGCAATTAAAGTGTAATTTTGTAAACAATAATATATACAGTAATTTCCATCACGATGCTGTCATCAAAATAAAGTGTTAGCAGATATTAAGCAGACTACTACTACTCTAATGAGAGTTAGATGACGTGTGGTTGCAAAGGTACTTATAGTTAGTAGAAAGTCTAAAGTGGGCCATCAAAATAAAATGTTACCAAATATGGAAACAAAAGATTAACATCCTAGAATAGCATTAACTCACCGTCCGTATGGCAACGGGAATCCCGGACTCATCCACAGGACCGATGCCAGTATATTGTGGAGCTTTCCCGGTTGTTTCTTTCCTGTCAGTCTGTGGTGCTCGTGCAGGAGGATCCACGTTGGCGTGGACTGGGGTGCTAGACTCAGAGGCTGATGGGTGGAAGACAGGGTCAAGTTGGGGTGAGTGAGTTTTTAGTAATTCCCATGGAACTAACCAACATTCCCATGTTCATAACTGTGAAATACAGCCAGGTCAGGGATGCAGTGCACACTGTAATTCCAAATCAGGAGAAAGAATCCATAAATATGTTGATTCCAGTATTTCAGCATAGAATATTAAACATAGAATAGAAAGCAGCTCTACACACAGTCCGACATGTACAGGCATCCAGACTGAAGCCTTTTGGGGAAAAAACAACAAAATGCGCTCTGTAAAACAAAGGCCAGCCCCACGCATACAGACGCTCTAATCCAAGTGTCTCAGCTCCTCCCTCACCCCAACCCCTCCGTCGCTCAGATTTGAGCTTAATCCCCAGCATTTTCCACTTGGGATTAGAGAGATCGCAGGAGCACGCTCAGAGCGGACCAGTCCAGATACGCTTAGTGTCACACGGCCAGTAAACACCTCTACAGTCAGGTCATGCTTTCTTACTCATTAGCACTTTATTAGGGCCTGGCACATCAACAGTGATTTACCAGAGATCAATTTTACAGCTGTACTGTAATGCTTATGATATACACTTGGAAGTACAGGTGTTTCCAGGACAGGTGGATGGTAGGAGTTACTTAAACATCAGCAACAGCCATTCTGGAATATATGTATTTTTACGGTTCTGCTACACCATGTCTTTGATTAATTATTAAAGCCATGTTCACAAATTATGCTGCTTATTAGGGCTGGGTATCAACAAAGATTTCCTGATTCAGTTTGTTTCTGATTCACAAACTCTTGATTCACTTCATTAGGGTATATTTCAGTTATAATGTTTATTTAGCTAACATAAGAAATACATTTTCTCTCTGTAAATTACACAGGTCAGTGTTTCAGACTGATTAAAACTAGTAATGAATCTTATTGACCTTAATTTAAAAATAAAGTTTACTTCAGGAATCAGCCATTACAAAACAAAAATATATAGGAATATACTCTAAGATAAAAATTTGATATAATACATTTTCATGTATGGGAAATTTGTATTTTTCAATATACGGTAACCCATTTTGATGGTCCACTTTAGATATTCTATTGACTATATGTAATGTTGCACCTACAAGTTAACTAACTCTCATAGACTCAGCTAGTAGTAGACTCTGCTTAATATCTGCTAAACACTTTGTTTTGATGGCCCCCAAAAGTTAATCTACTGACTATAAGTAACTTTGCAAGTACATGCCAACTTAATCTACTAAATCTAAATCTACCCCAAAATGTCCTCTAATACACAACTAAAAAAGGGGACCATCAAAATAAAGTGTAACCCAAAGTACTGCAATATATGCATAAACCATGTATTGGTACAGTATATATTGATACATATAAAATGAGAGTTGGCTTAGAGTTATTTGTTCATGAATCAGGCTGCTCTGGTCACAGTTGGCCACAAACTAACCTATAACTTATTTATCACTATTTGGGAGAAAATGTATCAGATTGTATACATTTAATATGGTTATATAACCTGTGGCTGTGGTTAAACTAGCTACAAACTGAGATGCAATATACCATTTTCTCTGTTCTTACAAATGATGAAATCAATAATGAAAAGAGCACAAGAGCACGGGGAAGTGTTTGATTAGCTTTAGTACTCACCAGTGGTTCTAGCGTGCTGCATGGCTGTAATACTAGGACTCAGTGAAGGAGGAGGGGGGTATGTTGAGGGAGAGAAGGGTCTTTGGAGATGACTACGAGGACTTGCTGGCACAGTCAGACCCCCGTTCACAGTCATCTGGCCCTGTATAAAACAACAACGAGACACTGTTAACTAAAGAACCTTTAGGCATAAAAATTACACTGAGATCGAACTATTATGCCACAGATGACATCTGTTAGCCTTAATAAAATTGAAAGAGGATAAAGAACAGAACAAAGACTAGTGGACTGACTAGTAAAATAAGCAAACAAAATACAGTGCCCACAAACAGGGAAGATATTCAAGGGGGAAAAAATGTGTTTTAGGAAGTGGAAGTGGTTAGTATTAAGTGTTAGTATACAAAAAGAGATACCACAGGAGCAGTACAAGAAGAAGTCTCAACTAAACCATGTTCTCCCACACCTAAAATCTTTGACAAAGACATAGTGTGACAACGACAAACTGAGCATTGACACAACATCAAGACAATCTGTATGGCAAAAGGTGTTAGTGACGACCCTTGAGACCACTGATGCAGAGTTTATGTGAATCTACAGCAGAGGCGATGTTAGTATTTTTATAATCACACAGAGAAGAAATGCTGAAACCGCTAAATGTGAACACTGGACAAGTGATATTGGCGCAGAGGAATGGTCTCAAATTAGAAACAATCGACAATAAGTTTGTACAAAGCAAGTAGAAATGAGCTAAATGAGTTTTCAAAGGGATAAAAGAAAAGTGAAAGAACAGAAAATTAATGAAAAAGAGTGAGACAGTAAAAATAAATATCGTACAAAAGTTTTGGGTTGGAAAAATTTGTTCATGTTTTTCGAAAGTCTCAAGAAAATGTTCACCAAGGCTGCATTTATTTGATTAAAAATACAGTAAAAATACAATTTAAAATCACTGTTTTCTATTGTAATATATTTTAAAAGGCAAATTATTCCAGTGATCATTACTCCAGCATTCAGTGTCACATGATCCTTCAGAAATCATTCTAATATGCTGATTTCAGGCTCAGTAAACATTTATTATTATTATCAATGCTGAAAAAAAGTTGTGCTTCTTAATATTTATGAAAACTGAGATACATTTATTTCAGGATTCTTTGATGAGTAGAAAGTTCAAAGCATTTATTTGAAATAGAAATCTTTTGTAACATTATAAATGTCTTTACTGTCACTTTTGATCAACTGCCTTGCATCCTTGCTACAAAAAAAAAAAAAGTTAAAATGGAAGTAGGAATACTTATAAAAACTGAAAAAGAAAGAAGCAGTAAGACAGACATGACAGAGTGTTGAACTGCCGGTGAATAGTTACATTAGTGGTGCTAGCTGCAGGGAAGTGTAACCACATGTTGTCTGTGACCGCACTCATCTGGCTGAGGGTTGGAGACGGGGTACGAGAGCCACCCTCTGGGCCAAGTCCACACGCCCTCAACTCCTCCAGCACTGCTGTGGATGCTTCGCTCTGAGTGCGGGAAGAGCAGCGGCTCTGCCCCAGTGGAGGCTCCGAGCCAGGAGAGGGAGGGCCTGGAGAAGGGTTCTCTGGGTGAACGTCAGGTGCTCTGGAGCTGATGAAATCGAGGGAGAATCTGAGCCGATTAGGGGGTGAGTGTGAGGTCAGTGCTGTTCCAGGATAGGTTTGTTTAAGAAGGACTGGTACCTCAGGCTGAATGACAGAGAGGAGAGTGGCACAGATGAGACTCAGCAGTTGGCACAGCACGTGTGAGAGATGAAGTGATGTGATGCAGCGAATGGCTGTGCGTTAGAGAGGATGGAGGGGTTACAGATCAAAATGTTATTCCAATGTTGCATTAAAGCATAAGGCTAAAAGAAGTTTAAAACTTCATTAAGATCACAATGAGGTGACAACCAATTCTAAGCTTTTAAAGTCACATTGTATTGCAGAAAATATGTATATATAAAATAAATAACAAAACATTGAAATGGCATGGAAAATGTCATATTCACATTACACGTATATATATATATATATCACAAGTAGCGCATTGCATAATCAAATTACTTTTTTTCAAGTAACTAGTAAAGCATTACTTCTAACTTTACAAAATAATGTCTTATTTTTAATGAGTTATTTTTTAAATAAGTAGCGCAAGTTATTGACTGACACCTATTTTGTCCCTATGTTAAGAGAAATCTAGAGTAAGAGCAGATGCATTGTGTGCGCTGTGTGTAAACATGATGGATATTGTAGTTCTAGACTTAATGTGAGCATTTACTCATCTTGCACAAACATAGATTCAGTATTCCTCAAAATGAATAAAAACAGTCCAAATACAAACTGAGAAAATTACGCAACCCTGCAATAATTAAATAAGTTTGACTTTGACCAAAAACAGACTATGTATTTAAACTCACTTTATTAACCGGTGTCTTTGCTGCTGCCCTTTGATGATTCAATTAAACCATACTAATAAGCTAAATGACTTCAGATAAACATCACATTTGTGTTTCATTTTTTATTGCTGAAGGAAGAGTGTTGAACTTTCTTCTCCTGCGTCCTATTCATCTGTGATTTAGAATGAATCCCCGCTGAAAGGTTTGTCTGAGCTGTGCCCTCTATTGTACAGGCGTGAATCTGCATTTCCTTCATTTCACTTTTGGTGTGAAAGGGCCTTTACGTTTTCCAAAAAAAGAAAAAAAAAAAAAAAAAAAAACAAGAAAGCACAGCCCGGCTGGGAAAAAGTAATGAAAACATAACGTAACACATTACTTTACATAAAAAGTAACTAACGCAATTAGTTACTTTTTTAGGGAGTAACACAATATTGTAACACATTATTTTTAAAAGTAACTTTTATATATATGTTTTTTATATATATATATATATATATAGTAATATATATGTAGTTAAAAGTAATGCATTACTTTACTAGTTACTTGAAAAAAAGTAATTTGATTATGCAATGCGTTACTTGTGATATATATATATATATATATATATATATATATATTTAAATAAGGATAATGTGAATATGACATTTTCCATGGCATTTCAATGTTTTGTTATTTATTTTATATATACATATACATTTTTATAAAAAATACAGTAATATTGTGAAATCGTAAAAAACTTTATTATGATTTGAATATATAATGACAGCAACCTGAATGTTCTTCAGCAAAATGGAGAAACTGCATTAGTTATGTTTGCTAAAACACAGCATGGCGTAGGGGAGGGTGTTATTAAGCTAATGCATATGTGATTATGAAATCCGTGACATATACCACTGGAGGGGCTGCAGATGGCAGTGGAGGGCAGGGGCGTGAGTGGCTATCCGGGAGGTCCATCCTTTTAGGAGGGGTCGGGGGTCTCAAAGACAGTGCCTGTGTGCGCCGTCCCGATATCAGTGGCATAGGGTTAATGCGAATGGAGAGGGAAGCTACGTGTCTCTCCAACTCCCTAGATGAAGGGTGCAAGTAGGACTGCCCTTCTTGAGAAGAGCATGAGATTTGGTCCTCTGTGGACAGCAGTCTGTGGGAATGGACACTATGCTCTTGTGCCTGATTAAGGAGAGTGGGCTGTAGGATATTAGAGCACAGGTCAGATACTGTTGTTCTGTGGTGCTTCTCTCATTGAATAAGGGTGTGGATGTGCTTGCCTTGGAGAATAATCTCCCTGAGATAAACAGCTGATTGTTATAGTGAGGAATAAGGCGGTAAAATTATGCTGTATTACCATCAGCAGGGCATAAATTGTGTGACAATGAGAAAACAAACATATTACACATACAGAGGAGATTGGATTAAATAATATCATAATTCATAAATTCTCTGTAGCTGGAAAGGAAATTTATTTAGATAGATAGATAGATAGATAGATAGATAGATAGATAGATAGATAGATAGATAGATATCACAGTTATCATAAATCCATAATAGTACAGAGGTTCGTTCAAGTCAGTTGAGAGCTTTTCTTTGTGCTCAGTTTTCAAACTGAGCAGTACGCTAGAAAAGGGTGTGACCGGTACAGTTAAAAATGTCATTAATAAATCCTGTCGAATGGACTTCCACAGGGGTTTCCTGTGGAAGGAAAACCTCCAGTGACAGAAAGGATAAGAAAAACAAATGAGTGAAGTAAACACAGCAGAACGTACTGGTGTGGGAGACTTTTTATCCTGTAAGTTGGGCCTGACACTTCTGTAGCCTTTAGCTGCCAAAGAGGAAGAGCACAGGTCACCATTTCTCAGACCATCACTGGTGCTGCTGCTGGGCCTCCACAAATCTAACAGGAGACAAACAAAACACTTCAAAACGTGTTTAATATTCATATATACTAAATATTTCATCACAGAATGCCACTATTGACCAGTAAGAAATAATAATATGAGAAAGCTGAGCAGTAACAGTTACATTGTTTTCCAAAGTATATGCACTATGTGTAAAAAATATATTAAATAAATAAAGGTTGCTTACCTGAATCGTTGGATTGTGATTCAGAATCTATGCACAGGTGAAATTGAGATAAGAGAACTTTGTTAAATACTAGCAAGAGATCTACTTTTCAGTTTTCACAGTGAAATGAGGTACACTCTTAGGGCCAGATTTACTAACAGCTTGCGCCAGCGCAAACCCTCTTTTGGTGTTAAAAAACTACGTCAGGATTTACTAAAGACACGCAGTGAAAAATTAGCGCTGAAAATGCGTAGACAGGGTTATTCCTGCGGCTGACCTTATTGCATATGCATTTGTAGGAGTTTCCCTTTCAGACACAAAATGTATGGGAGGCGAGTATATAAATAAAATGATTTATTAAAGGAGTCATAACCTAGTATTACATTGGATACCTACTGCTGTATTATAGTCTTTCAGGCCCTTCTAAAAAAGAAAAGTGGAAAAAAAATAAACACAGACCTACTTTTACCCTTATTTCTGAAGGCATTATTGTCTCGCGAGATCAATGCGATGTTTTGGCTGTCGTGGACGCTCATTTTAATAATGCAAATGAGGGGCGCGTTGATTGGTTGAAGGAAGGAGGGGGGTTGACACGCAGGTAACGTCAGCATCATTACAAACTGACATCATGGCGCAAGTGGTGAATGAACCCGACTCAGCCGCGACCTACGGGATTCAACCCTACATGTTTGAGCCGGACTCTGAACCAGAGCTGGAAAGGGAAGATGTAGAGTTGTTGGATGGACGTCTACATCAAGATGTCTCTGAATGGTAAAGACAATCATTTTGACTGAGACATACATTAACATCGGTAACGAGCTAAAACGTTTGTTGCTATTTTCTCCCACATAGGTTTACCTTTTATTTAATGTCGATTACATTAACGGAGATGTAGTCTACTTATTTTATCAGCTTACAGCGGTTATTGAGATGAGACGTTTACTATCACGATGGCACCTTTTCCCAAACGGAGCTTCGAGGCCAACTTCGCCTGATATTGCCCCAAATTTGTAAATGATTCAGGTGTAAAATGTTTAGCGCACACACATAACGATACGCAAGTTGAAAGGGTTGTTGGGACAGCGTCATTAAAAATGAATTTCATCCACTGGTCCCTGATAGTTTTGTCCGATTTTGGGAGATAAAACACATTTACATGTTTTTTTATGGCAATCAACCACAGAGCAAGTCCGGTGTGCACTCGGTTTCTCCATCTTTCTCGACTGAACTGACTATGAGGGGGAGAGGGGAAGGGCAGGCTTGCTTCCTGCTGCGGTGTCCATATATGGTATATCCTACTACCTCATGACGTCAAGAGGGAGCTGAAATCAAAATCTCGTATTTGAGTGCGCGTGCACGCGCGCTGGTTTATTTACCCTGAGGTAAACAAACGCTTCACTTTTAAATATCGGCTTCCCGGCCAGTGTATAATCGTTAGTCGACCGTAACATACATTGATTCTCGTGGAAAAGTGAAAATTGCAGGTTATGACTCCTTTAAGGTTTGCGCTAGTCAATTTACTGGTATTTGCACCAACAAAAAAATAATGTCTTAAACCAGACGCCAACTTGCGCTGCTCTTGATAAATTACGTTGGTCATTATGGAAATGATCTGGATGCATCTGTGTTCCTTAATTTGTGTGTCGTCAGTAGATCACGCGCAGACCTTTACACTACCATCTGCATCTTTTAGGAATTGAGCACACGCTAATTTGCCCTGTTAAGTAAATCTGGCCCTTAAACATCAAAGTTCTTTATTGGCATCAATGGTTTCATGAAGAACCTTTAACATTCATAGAACCTTTCCTCTGCAAAAAGGGTCCTTTAAGGTAGAAAAAAGGTCCTTTAGATTATTAAAATGTTATTTACACTTACAAAATTATTGTTCTTTTAAGAACTGCTCACTGAAAGGTTCTTTGGGAAACCCAAAATGGTTATTTTATAGCATTGCTGTGAAAAGCCACTTTTGGAATCTTTATTTTAAAGAATATATTCACTCACTGAATATAATTCATGTTTTTAGCGGACTATGTGGCTCTATAGTGCGCAAATGCCATCCGTAATTTATTCCAAACCACTGCTTTAACTTTTACAGCAGATGAATGGAAGTGAGGAAAATATATGGACAGCATGAGGAAAGAATGAAAGGCAAAGTGGGAAGGTTTTACAAATGAAGGGGGTTTTCCCTTAACATCTGGCAGTCAGTTACCACTTCTGCAAACTCATTTCAGAAAGGCTCTTTTAAAACACACACTTTTGTCTTAAATAAACACAAGTCAAAACTATTCATTTGATTTATTTTGTGTGTAATGTAACATAAAAACCCTTGCTCGTTAAGCACAGTGCTAAATGAACAGCAGTCTAACTCTGTCCTGAACGGGATGTGTTTGTTCCTCGCTGTCTAATTAAACAATGGAGAATATGCGTGTGTGAGGTCATAGTCAGTGAGACTGCTCAAACAAAAAGGGTCACCCCCGGAGGAAACTGTGCCGAGAGGAGACGGGGGGAAAAGCCTGAAGTATACAATTGTTGCCATGGAAGTGCACAACTATGGCAACAATCTGGTCACTGTGAGCTGCTTTTTCCCTTTAAGCAAAGAAAAGGAGAGCTCCAGCTCTCGAACAGTCCTTGAGGAGCTGCGAGCACAAGTTTGAGATGGCGAGCAAGGGTAATAGAGAGAAAGAATGACAGTCAGAGAGGGAGGTTGTGGTAGGACATAAGATGCAGCAGGATAAAACACAGATGTTGAATGAGTGACGTTGAGTGCAGTGAAGAGGAATTCCTGCTCACAGTGTCTGAGTAAACATACCGTCACATTTAACACCAGCAGAGTAAATACTCCACTGCTAATATATAATGCTTATGACCAACAAGCAAACATGAACCACTCGTTGGCAAATGTTTTAATTTTAATGAACTAGTTTTCAATGCATTATTGTAGTTTTATGGCAATATGATCTATGAAGCTCTATTAGTGTGATCTGTTTCCTGTACGGGAATGATACCTGTGAGCGTGTATAGGTTTGGTGAGCTCTGGATTCTCTTCATGGGGGTTAGAGTGAGTAAAAGCGTGGCACTTTTGCGGATCTGTCCTCCACTGTCTGTGAAAAGTGCAGTAGCACATGCAAACACAAATGCACATGCATCAATACTGCTGCATGGCTGTGACTTACAGCAAGCAGGGTAATGTGAAACATGACCTTAGCAACTAAACAATATAAATGACCAAAACAATTTAAGTGCCAGGGTGGATTAATGTAGGTGTGATGTGTATGCTTGGTTTACAGTATCTACACGTGTTGAATGGCTGGATGTGCTGCTCTGACTGACTGTACAGGGTTCCCACACCTTTTGACCTAAGAATTTCCATGATTTTTCCATGACTCCCTTTCCATTTCCATTTTCCAGACATTACAAGCACATGGTTTAAAACTAAGCACAAAAATGCAGTGTATTGACTATAGAAATTCATATAACTTTTTAAAATGTCTTTAAAACCTGACTTTTCAGCACCTGGAAATCACACTTTTAAAATGTACCGATATTTTTCCCGGATTTCTCTGGTTTTACCTTTTACTGCTGTGTAAACACTGTATATAAGCACAAACATACCACTCAAAAGTTTGGGGTCAGTAAGGTTTTTTTTTTTAAATAACAGTAACTAAAAAACATTTACATTGAAAAATATATTTTAAATAAATGCCTTTCTATTCATCAAAGAATCCTGAACATTTTTACACAAAAATATTAAGCAGCACAGCTGTTTTCAACATTGATGATAATGAGAAATGTTTCTTGAGCAGCAAATCAGCATATTAGAATGATTTCTGAAGGGTTATGTGAAACTGAAGACTGGAGTAATACCTGCTGAAAATTATATTAAAATAGAAAACAGTTGCTTTAAATTGTAATAATCTTACCAACCACAAACATTAGAACGGTAGACTATATAGCAGTGTATTAAACAGTGTATTAAACACCATAACATCTAATACATAGCAAAAAAAGTATATTGTGCATTAGCCTTAAAGTGATAGTTCACCTAAAAATGAAAATTTTGTCAACATTTAGTCATCCTCAAGTTGTTCTAAACATGTATGAGTTACCTTTGTTCTGCAAAGAAGATATTTTGAAGAATGGTAACCAAATAGTTTCTGGTCCCCACTGACTTCCATAGTATTTTTGTTGGATTTATTTTTCCAGTCAATGGGGACCAGGATCTCTTTGGTTACCAACATCGTTCAAAATATTTTCTTTTGTGTTCAGCACAAGACATAAATTCATACAGGTTTGGAACAACATAAGGGTAAGTAAATGATGAAAGAATTTTCATTTTTGGGTGAACTGTCCCTTTAACTGTTTTCTAAGAACTCCTG
Source organism: Rutilus rutilus (assembly GCF_951802725.1). Lineage (NCBI taxonomy): Eukaryota > Metazoa > Chordata > Actinopteri > Cypriniformes > Leuciscidae > Rutilus > Rutilus rutilus. The sequence goes on along the minus strand of NC_140219.1, from coordinate 20,190,849 downwards.
GCATCCAAGGTTGCCACAACCAAATCAGAACCTAAAACTGAGGACACTACGAGATGAATCTTGCAGATTCTTCGGCTTTCAATGTTGGCACTGCCAGATGTAGCCTGATGGGTTTCCTCATTTCTGACTGCTATACCTCTGGATGTCAAAAAGGCAGTTTGGATGCCAGAGTCTTCGCCAGACTCTAAGAAGACAGAGTTCTCAGAGACAGTCAGCCAAGAAATAAGAACACCCCCCTGCACAGCTTTTCCCAGAATCCCTGAGATGAATACAAAATCACACGCTCTGCCCAACAAAAACAAGTCCTGTTGGGTCTGTGTGAAGGGAAAGGCACATTTTCATTCCTTTCTACCTCATAACACTTGATTAGTGTCAATTTTGTGTCAGTTGTTCACTGTATTAATTATTTGTATACGTTGTTGTGGCTGGTAGGCAGTGTTCCCCCTCCTTTTTGTTCTTGCTGAGCCAAACCTAATTCAACTGGTTAGACCCTTCAGCCACCCATAGTACATGAATCAATTAAATTAGGCAATTTTACGATTCTACATTTATTATGTAAATACATAATTAATAACAAAAAAAAATGGCTGAAGTTTTGTAGAGGGCACAAAAGCATGAATCAATGCTGCGTATTTACAGTACAAGATTTCAGTTCCACATTGAAAATCAATAGACATATGGACGGACTCCAGCTGAAATGTCGCCCATTCATTTCGCTGTGTTTTAAGAAATCTCTAGCTGTTAGCCATATATTTTTTGTGTGGCTTCTAAGTTTTTCCTGTCTATCTGGGAGCAGCATCAGATGTGCGCAGCTGCGAGCGAACCCGGTAGCCAGAGGATCTAGCTATTCCCTAACAATTTTGTGTTACAGTATCATTAAGATCTGATGGTGACAAATGGAAATACCATGGTTCTTTGATATACACTAAGCTTAAGGTAATTTTTAGAAAATAAATGTGTTTAATCATGCATTCAATTGATCAAAACGGTTTAAAGTAAAGACATTCATAACGTTACTAAATATTTCCATTTCAAATAATTGCTGTTCTTCTGAACTTTCTATTCATCAAAGAATCCTTGGGAAAAAAAAGGAATCAAGGTTTTCACAAAAATATTAAGTAGCACAACTGTTTTCATTGATAATAACAAGAAATGGCTGCTGAAAATCCAGCTTTGACGTTATTTTAAAATATAGTAAAATAGAAAACGGTTATTTTAAATTGCAATAATATTTTTTACTGTTTTACTGTAATTTTTAGCCTTGGTGAGCATAAGAGCCCTTTTTAAAAACATCATTCTGACCCCAAACCTTTGAACAGTATTATAGTAGGTAATGATTACCATATTCATATATAATGACTTTTGTATGATTCTCCAACGTAAAAAAAAAATCTTAAAATCAAATTGTGCATGTCAAAAATTACCATTGCAAATTCCCAAAAATTGTCATACCGTGTCAAAAAACATGACAATGCCAAAGTACTTTTTATTACATTTTTCTTGATATTTTAATTTGCCTTAAATGATTTCAACCATGCAAACTGAAACTGATTTGAACTAACCTGTGTTCATGTTGAAGATCTCTCCTTGTGTCTTGATGTCACACAGTCCTGAAAGACATATCATTAAGAATCAGTCAGCAACCCGCACTCCTGGGTAAGTAAACCATTGATTTATCCGTGTGTACGGCATGTATGAGTGCAGGTAGAGTGGTATTGACGTACCATCTCTCCCCGGCACAGCAGCATGCTAGCAAGTGTCTAATGTGGCTGGTTAACATCCCTCTTGGGATATGTGGCCCTGAAGTGAAAGGTGATACAAGCCTGGCGTTTCAGCTCAGAAACACGCAGCGCAGTATCAAAATACACACCATACATACACATATATCCTCACGCATTCTCTGATCTTACACATGACCACTTTTGGTGTGTTAGAGCTTAACAACTCTTTGAGTTCGTTGCCAGAAATGTACAGCCGTCACACACTAGTAGGGGGGCTATTGTAACTAATTAAACCCCTGTTTAGTTTGACCTAGATTACTAATTTTTCAGTGATAGATTAACAGCCCATGTGACCCTACTCCGGAAATATCTCACTTTTATTTAGCACTTGCTGAATATTTCAGGGATGGTCTATGATAGGAACACTGTCATTTAATCACATTATTACATTACTTAACTCATCAGCAGAGGCAAAGAGCTGCAAATATGCCAGATAGGAGACACCGTGAGCGTGTGCTCATGTGCAAGACGCATGTCTAGCTTTCAGAGTGCCATGGCAGGCACGTGTGCCACTTGTCACATTTACGTAGACCACCCGTCGTTCAACACCCAAAGTGTGCTGCACCTGAGACCATCCTTTGATAGCGGTATGCTACGCATTCACAGGTCATGACAAAAGACAGGCATTCAAATTTGCTATTCTAAACCTTTTAAAGGGATAAATTCAATTTCTGTCATCATTTACTCACCTTCATGCCCTTCCAAATATTTAAGATTATGTCAAGCAGTGTTCGTGCTGTTCTTTTCCATGTAATGAATATGAGAAGGGTGACCAAAAACGACAAAAAGTACCATAAAAGCATCATAACAGTAGCCCAATTTGCTGTGTTGTCTTCAGTTAAGTGTCACCTGGCATCTTATTACGTACTTGTATAAATATTATTTGTATATTATATTTTAAATTTAGTCTAAGCTTTACTCATTTTCTTATGTGCTTCTGTAATTTTAATATTTTATTAAATTTTCCTGTTTAGCTTTATTTTATTTCAGTTTTAGTTTTTAGTAATTTTAGTAATATTTTATATATATATTAATACTTATAGTACTGTTTTATTGTAGCTTTATTTCAATTAACAAAACTATTTTTAAAAAGTTTTAGTGTTCTTTAACATTAACAAGACCGATAACAACTTCTGACTTTTCCTCACAAAAGCTATTGTATAACATCAGATGATTTAGAATACAGCCTATGAGTCATATGGACCACTTTCTGTGGTGATTTATTGTCATTTTTTAAACTTAACAGCCGCTGTTCACCATTCACTTTCATTTTATGAAAAAGAGCAGTGTCAACATCATCCTCCTAACTAAAGTACAAAAAACAAAACAAAAACAACATCATTTTGGGGTGACCTATCTCTTTAAAGGAGTTTGTCAATTCTAAATTCCAAAAAAAAAGTGTCATACATTGTATCATCAGTTCTGTATAAAGGTAAATAAATAATCACCATCAGCCCTTAATAAATCATTGAGCCAAACAGGATTGCCCCATGCTGAGTCTCATTAAAAAACAGACCCAGAGGTCATCCTCAAAATAAATCTTCAGACACCACAGCCAATAAATCTGGATAAAAACACAAGGGACAGTTTTGCCTGGGACACCACTGGACTTTGCTAAATCACAGGTTGTAATGAACTGTCTGCAGTAAAAGATTATGATATTGGATTTCAAGGGTGCAGACTTGTGGCGACAGAACAGCTGGAGGGGAAGGGAGCTGGACACTCGCCTAAGAAATGGACATAGCTCCACATTTATATTCATGAGCAAGGCTCACACTGGTCATTTACTTATCTATCCAAACATTAAGAATCATTCTGTCGGGGAAATGTCACAGACAGCCAAGCCAATAAGCCATGCTAATTTCCATTGCCATCAATATTTCAATGCGTTTGTCAAATAAATAGCTCCACCACGAAAACGCTCCAAGAGGACAAGCAGTAACCATGAAAGCTCCAGTTTATGCTGAAAAATAATTTAAAATGCTACAAGACTGAGCATGCATATCAGAATAAGTGACAACAAAAATGTACAAAGCGTGAATACAAAATTTTGCAGCATTTACACCTTAAACTTCTATGACATGGAATGTTTCTGAAGACAGCATAGCCAGAGGGAAATATTATAGGTAGGACTTGATTTTACCCCTCGTCAGGATTGCTAAACTTTGATATTACTGTTTAATATGATTTCTCTCCACTTTTGTTATCTCAGCACAAAAGTAAATTAAAGAGATTAATGGCAGTTCCAATTCCAGATTGAGCTGCGAATGGGTCCCATACAGAAATACGTAATCAACTGGGCTTTATCGTTATTATCGCAGGAAGACTAATTCTTATCGTGAGGAGAATTTTTAGCTGTATATCGCAAAGGATAATATATCGCCCATCCCTAGTCAAAAGCAAATAGATCCCATTATAATCAGTGACGCTGTCTACAGTGAATATAGCATACAGATGCATGATATACTGACAACAGAACCAATGGAAGAGTGGAAAAAACATTCGCTTTGATGAGTCCAATTTAAACAGCTTGTTTGCGTCTCTGTACAAACTTCAGAAGGATCCCAGTGTCGGACACAAGTGGATGGTTTATTTTAATGGAGTCCCGGAACCCGTCTGAATATTATATGTTTGTTCAGAGCATTTTGTTTTGTCAATGAGGCACAGTGTAATGGAGAGTTCGCAAAGAAACTTTTGTTAAAAGACGAAGCAGTCAGCTGTATTGAATCTGACAGCAGCTGCATCACAAACCCTAAGTCAATTAATTCATAATACTTTGTCTGTAAATGACGGTTTTATAATGTTTTCAAAACACTTACTCACATGCAACAGAAATTAGGCATTGATACTGTTTCCTATGCAATGATGTGAGCAAATCATAATAGTGCCCGTTTACTGACAAGCTTTAAAGGAGCCGCCCCTTACAAATTTATAATTTCAGACAGGGGGTCAGAATGAAGGTTGAAAATAAACATTTTTCTGCTTATGTTTGTTTGTTTTTTGTGCAAAAAACCCCCCATTATTAACATTATAAGTGAACCTCAGGGAACATATTAAAATAATTATGCCATGATCCCTTCAAATTGGGTCAGTTTTAATTTTACAATGTTTGTAAACATAACCTAAGCCATTTTTTATGGTAATAAAATACACACTCGTACTGTTTGTACACGATCATGTTGCTCTGTTTTGATGGCTTATTTATAGTCAGATTTCTCCGACTTCTGCGTAAGGACTGGACATGGGCCATTTTCACAAGCCTAACAGCCTTTTACCAGAAGTTAGGGATGAAACCATGTCATAAGTAGTCTCCATGAGTAGTGCTCAAGTGCCAGGACAGAAAAAGATTAAAAACAGCTATGCTGCCAATTTAGAGCTAAGAGAGAGCTGAAGGCATTAATGGATTCAGTCTTAACATTTATTAGTCTGTTTATTTGTGATGAATTATTCAATGTTCAAAGGCCAGAATGGTTTAAAGGCTATAATGTGTTGTCTTCAAAGCAGCTTTATGCACTCTAGTTATACAAATATTATTTAGATTTACATATATATTTATGCAGATATGAAAGCCACAGAGTCAGGCCTATGCAGCAAACATATAGTTTAGAGGGACATTGCTTCTCCAAAAGTAAAAAAAAAAACAGTGATCAGCTTTATAGACGATAAAACCAATAAATATAGGTTTTGTAATACTTTTAGTGGTGTTGGTTTAAGTTCAAATTTAAGAGCATAATTAGAAAACATAATAAAAAAAGCTGAAATATCAGCTCTAAATGGAATGTTCTACCACAGAACGCAGATACTTTTTGTCCTGGATACTTTAGTGTGTATAATACGATAACAGTAATTGCATTCCCTTTGAAAGCTATGGATTCTGCTGATGCATATCCTACCTGCTGGAGATTCTATTATGAATGTCTTGAAATAGATGTCCTCAGAAGAGCAATTTAATGGTTACATTATGGCTCCTGCCTTTCTTGACAGTCAAAACATAACATCCGAGTAATGGGCTCTCTAAAATCCCCAAAGTAAGACAGTAATATGCTGGATATGCTGCTTGTATTCTCCAAAATAGGAAGAATCTCTTTCTTTTCATCAGGGACTTCCAAACAGGCTATTTATATGAGCATCTCAGTCAGGACACAAGAAGTTCTATGTTCTCCTAAATGTTAACTTCGGAATCACAATTACATTAAGTTGGGAACTGTGCATGTTTGCTGCTGTGCTTTCCATTTGATGCAATGAGTCCCACACATATTTTCTAAAGCCTTAGATAATTGCTTAAATTGTTCCCATGTGTTTTAGGAGTATAATTTCATTTCTAAATCCAGCTCCTAATACAACATAGCTACTGTGTAGTACTCGAATTGAGTACCTAAGAGTGATAAAGCTTTTGAAACAACAACTAAAGTAAAGCCTTAACTTAACTTTGGATAAATTTCATTCTATGTGTTCAATGGATTATGTTCAGTGAAAGGTATCATTTTACCCTGGAAATAGAAGATGAAACAGATTAAATGTTCAATAGCTTTTTGTATCCAAGAAATTAAAATATAGAAATTTAACCTGATAGATTTTTACTGGACTAAAAAGTGTGACAATTACAATTGCACTGATATTGGCAAAATGAACACACATGGCGATCAGTACATCAAAACCTCAAATCATTTTGATAACATCTCCAAATTTAGTTTAGAGTAATGGGTCCAACATACTTGAACAACTGCTATTTTCGAGCCTTACTGATAGAACTTGGTTTATGCAACTTCGAGTGGGTCACAATCCAAATATGGCACAGGGCATTACAGGTCAAGGACTGTGAGTCTACATGTTTCCCACTATGGTTAAATGACTGTGCAAAGTGCATAACACATGATCTTGCCACAAGTGAAGGGATTGAATTAAAAGAGACCCTTGTGATTTACACGTTTGTGCCAGAAAGTATGCACTGGCATCCATGTGAGCGTGAGTAGTTAGATATTGTCTAGCCGAGCCAATGAGAGGAGGATATTGGGACATCTGCCAGAACTTGAGTGTTTCTGCTGTGATCCAGCTGGTGGAAACAGCAGGTGCCCTTGAGGGGTCATGTGGCCTGCAGATTCGTCGCCAATTCGACATTTGAACAGCTAGAGATCGAAAGCCAGGAAGATTCCTGTTTGGCTACAGTATTACTTTCCCAATTTTACTCCTTTATGGAATTGAAAGCACGTCTTCAAGATAAGCTTGGACTGCTGTAAAAAGCTGATTGTAAAAATCTCAGATAAGACTTAAGGGAGTCTTTAAATAAAATAGTTAGTCAAAGGATTTCAAAAACCATTGAATGCATATTCTTGGTTCAATGCAACTCAATCAACAGCATTTGTAGCATAATGTTGATAAAAAAAAATGTAAAAATCAACTCGTCCCTTATTTTCCATCAAAATTTTAAGATTTAGAAAATCTGAACAAATTTTTTAATAAAATCAGTTCTATTAATTATTCTGTTAAAACTTTTATTTGAGCTGTACAGTTTTTATGGCGTTGTGTTTTCATAACAAAAAGGTTTAAAATTGGATAGAACTTTAAACAGCAAAGGTTTGTTCTCGTGCATCATGCAAGTATGGTTGAGCTTCTATTTACTATTTGAGTGCTCTATGTTCATCGACCAATGTTTATACGTGAATCCATTTTGTGAAGTGGACCCCGCTCATTTGCAGGGTCCACTTCACACACACACACACACATTTGATTTAGCACAGGTTTAATTTTTATACGTGAATAAGGGCCTAAATTAAATGTGTTCATCATAAAAACTGACCATGACCCTTTAGAAGACATCAGAAGACTTCTCTAATAATCTCAAAATAGGCTTTTAATAGAGGGACAGAAATCTCTCAGATTTCATTAAAAATGTATTCATGTTTCGAAGATGAACGAAAGCCTTATGGGTTTTGGAATGACATGAGGGTGCTTAATTGATGACAGATTTGTTTTGTTTTTTTGCCAACTATTTGGCGAAACACTGTCCACAGGTGCAACATTAAGGAACATTCTCATCACAGTGAGTCAAATAGCTTTCAGGAATATTGCCCTGTGTTTTGTGCCAAAAGCTTTTATAGTCTTTCTAGATGTATCTGCATCATAACATTTGAGCCCTCTGTGTGATACATACCACACAGAAATTCAATTTCCATATAGACAGTAGTCAAAGTGGGCATTTTGACCTCAAAGACCACCAATAATGTGCTGAAGATTTTATACGGGCACATTATTACTACTATGGAAAAAATCAAGACACAAGAATGATATTCTGAGATATAGCATAGCTTCCTTCTTACATCTGTTTTGTCATTTTAGACCTCCCTAAACAGTACACATTGGCATCTCTCCTTTTTAGGTAGAGTTGCCATAAATGGTGCCTTCAGCACGTTTCTAAATGTTTTTGACGAAGTGCACGAGTTGAGGTCTACAGATAAAAATATCATGATGAAAGCATTTCAAAACAATTGAAAAACCTGTCTTTTTATGCATCTTTTAGAAAGAAGCTCTGTGCTATGTAAAGATAGGAAAGCTTTTAGAGGGTCTCAATGTATACACACACAACAGCCAGCGGCTGAAACAGGGACCCAACCTGAGAGCCAAGATAAGCAGCCAGCACTCATCATTCCAGCACCTTCTCCTAGACGCAATCTGACAAATATCTAAATGGGCTGACATTTACAAAACCAGTTGGACCCATTCCTCTGACAGAAGCACTCCCCTGGGCTAGAAGATCCATCTGCTAATTAGGTGTTTAACCTCTGGAGGGCACCCAAAGTGACAGACTGCTAAGTCTTCTAGTCCTCTGACATGATATCGCCATTTGTGCACTAGCAAATCATTTGACATCCTGCGTAGTTTCTTCCATCAGAAGACATCATTCCAAACAATCCGATATAAACAGCCACATGATATCAAAGAGAGGTCCAATAGGTCTTTGCAACTTTTTGCATTCTACTAGAAAATCCTCAGTATTATTTCAAAACTCTTCAAACGGACCTAAACGCTTTAGCAAACAATGAATTGGCTCGCAAAACATTTCTGAGCCGATCTAAAGGGATTATTGATTCAACAGCTATTCAACAGCTACCCTATTCAACAGATCTTTGTATTACTTTACAGTATTGCTCAACCCTGTATGCGATACAGGGTTGAGCAATATTTGAAAATGATTTGGTGACAAAATGAAGCATAATCGTGCATATTGGGATTATTTCAAAGCACTTTTTATTTGTCCATAAAGGTCATTAACTTTGATTTCTCGTGATTTGCTGGTATAAGTGTCTGTTAAGACAGATATAGCATCGGTGGATAAAACTTCAAGGAATAGTTCAACCAAAATGTTTAATTCTGTCATCATTTACTCGCCTTCATTTAATCCCAAATGACTTTTTCTTCTATGGAACATAAAATAAGTTATTTTGTGGAATATGTCCATATAATAGAAGTCATTAGGCTGCGATGTAGTTTCGCAGCAAGCAATTTTGCGTTTAAAATTGGTCTAATAGCCGTCCAAACACAGCCCTGACGTCTAGGCTAAAACAAGGCAAAATTGGGTCTGTCAGTGGAAATTTAATAGACGTCTAAACCATAGCCCAAGAATAGACTAGTCATCAATTAGATAACGTCAAATAAATGAAACGAAATACCTTGTAATCACTGTTGACTTTGCTTACATAATGGAATATCATACATCTCGCCAGTTATTTTGGCAAAACCGACATGTAACCAACTTCAAGGTTATTTTGGCTAGAAGTGGGTTACTCATAGCCGGACTATAGCGGGTCTATAGTTAACCTAGACGGTGAAATGACGGCTTGCTGAGTTGGTTCTCAATATTCTTCAAAATATCTTCTTTTGTGTTCCAAATAAATAAATGCAGGCTCTGAACGACATGAGAGGGAGGGAATGATTTTAGGTGAACTATCCTTTTCAATAGATTCATTCTTTCAATTCATTTATCATAAATCAGTTCATACTGCTGATTAAAGTGAATTGATTCAAAACTTAATTTATCCATTTATTCATTAACATCATGTTAAAATGTAGTTGTTTTTTCTTTAAATAGCTTCAGGGCTATTGAGAACTATACTTTGAATATTGTGAAATATTTTCTTTTTTACTATATCGTCCAGGCCTACAGTGCGGTAATGAGTTAAAAGTATAACAAGGGTTCATTTTCAGGAAACAGGGATTGGGCACTCCTTTATTATACAAAGTTAAAAATACCACAGTCACGAAAGAGCCCTCCCCATAACAAAAACAGGAGCAGGCCGAGAGTCTGCCAGGCGGCCTCCTGTAAGACATCTTCATGACAGCCTTTCATGCTTCTGTGGTGATATTGCAGCAAATGTGTATTATACTGTATGTCATATTTGACCTCTCAAAGCTGCTTTAGCTCTATCTCAAGCAATTCCTAGCAAAAGTCACAGAAGTATCATGCATGTGCATTTTTATTAAACCAAACTGGGAAAAAGAACATAAGGTCACGTTGAAAGGATTGTGGTGTTATGTTATGATGGACAGTTAATCAATGGATGCCTTACATTACACAGTGAAATGCAATTTAGCTGATATTAATAAATGTTGTCAGAGAGACGTCAGATTGCAACAAAGGCTCTTTTTAAGTATGACAAGGAGGTATTATTTCAAACCGTGTACACGATATGTCTGTCAGGGTTGAATTAGTAAAAGCTGCCTTCTCTGTTTTAGGCCAGTACACACATAAATCACACGCATTGAAAGTAAGAACTAACTGACAGATGCATGCATTTATTTTAAAATTCTTTTTCACCTAGATAGTTTATATAATATTTTATGATGAAACCTTCACAAACTTGTCTTGGGATAAAAAGACTCTGAAGTCTCTGTCCTGAACTGCATGAAACATGCAAATAGCATTTGTTTATTTATATTTGAACTATTACATATGTTATATAAACTATTATCTAACATAAGATGTATCTAGTATGAGAAGTAGCTAGTTTTAAACATCAAATGTAAAATGTGTCCATTAGGTAGGCTACTGTCTTGACCTTCTCGACAATTAAAATCATATAACGACATTATTTTGATATTACATGTTGAACTTAATTCTTAATTTATTTTAGTAAAAATTTATTCGGTTACACTTTATTTCGATGGTAGACTTTAGACACTCTACTACAAGTAACTTTGCAACTACGTCAACTAAATGTGTTTGCAAAAAGTTTTTTTTTTGCTTGCAGTTTTGCAGACTTGGTCTCAAGACTAGGTATATGAGTGAATGGTTTCACTGATTAGACCCTTAAATACCACTTTTTAGTGTAAGCAAAAAAAAAAAAAAAAACCTGTAGTAGACTGTTAGATTATGGTTAGGTGTTAGCGTTCAGGTTAGTAGAATAAGTTGACATGCAGTTGCAAAGTTACTTATAGTCAGTTGAATGTCTGTTGGGATCATCAAAATAAAGTGTTAAGCCCCGTTCACACCGCCAGCGACACTAAAGTTTTTTGTATCAAAGCGACATGATCCCATTCATTTCAATGGAGCGCTGGCGACTTCCGGCAACACGAGCGACGCGAGACACGCGACAAAAGTTCAGAAATGTCAACTTTATGCAAATGAGTAGCGATTTTCGCGAGCGACAACCAATAGGAAAGAAGACTTTCAGTGGAGCTCAGCTCACGTCACCGTCTCGAGTGCAGGCAAGACAGAAGAGTTCTAGGCCGATTTCACTGTTTTATATGATTTGACTGTAACCACATACATGGATATAATAAAATGATGCATGGAAAAGAAACTGTCGACAGTCTCAGCGAGTTTAATTCACACATTTAGTTCGAGTGTTGTAATTTTATGATGCAAGTTTAGCACTGCTGCAGTTCATTTTACAATTTCCCCTGCATTATGTTGACTATTAGGGACAAGAAAATTGATTATTTGTCAAATTCGAATGACGTTTTTGTAATTTATGACAGTATGAGTTAATTTGTTGATTGATCCATCGTTAATCTAGTAGGCTAAATGATTTAATCCACTGAACACTGCTGTGGTAATATAAAAACACTCTCCCAACAGCATACTGTTTCTTTTGAGCCTAATTCCTAGTCAAATTAAAATGATATAGTTGTATATATCACTAGTGATGGTATTTTATATAGATATGGCCAAAGACGTGCAGTCTACCAATAACATTAGAGCAACAGCACTACAAATGCCCACCAGCGACTTCACAGTACAGAGACTAGCGACATACAGCGACGAAGTCGCTGGCGGTGTGAAAGGGGCTAGAGGATATAAGCAGACAGTTTACTGATACTCTAATGATTGTTAGTTGACATGTAATTGAAAAGGTACGCATAGTTTGTAGAATGTCTAAAGTGGACCATCGAAATAAAGAGTTACCAAAGATCTTTTAAATATTAACTAATTTTAAATACTAAAAATACAACATTTAGCTGGAACACATTCTGCGCTCAACACTATTACCACTTGATTTTCTATAAATAAATAGCAAATCCATTACAAAACTCTATCATTCCTTACAATTTGCAACGTAAAGAAGTACAGTATTTTTTTTTAGGATCCTTTCTACAGCTTTGTGCAAGTAAATAAATCTAATTTTAAGCAATTTTTACACAAACTGTAGAGTTGACAGAATTCATCAGACTCAAGCATTCATCCATGTTACCCAAGTTGTTAAGAACAAATACATTTCTGTAATTCTGTAACCATACTAATCACTACATTTAACATTTGGTCCCAAACTACATTACATTCAACACTATTACCCACTGTTATAGGGTGTGTGTGTGTTTTGTTTTTACACTTGTGTTTTCATTTTACCATTAATTAATTTGTTGATTGCGAATTTTGATTGTTAAAAACAAATCATACATCTCAGGGTTTAGGCATGTCCCAAATAATAATAATAATAATAATATATCATCAGGAGTACTGCATTAAAAAAATCTTACAAATAAGTCCTTTCTTTTCCTCTATTTAAAACTGTCAATGATGAGAAGAATCAGTCATTTATTTAATATGCTTAACACATGCTAAATATTGTGTCTATCCACTGCTTGTTTACAGGCTCTTTTATTATATTTACATCATCTTTATATATATGATAGAAAGTTCATTATTCTGATATTTACAGGACAAACTTCTTTCTTATATCGCATGCAGCTGATTAAAAAAGAATACAAATATTTGATCAAATATAATACACAATCCCAAACCAAGAGAAAGGTAAATCCTTACCAGGCATTAGGACTGAAATCAGGCGTCGGGTTTGAGCTGACAGGCAGCAGGATCCACGTCCACACTTCCCACTTTAGTCCTGAGATCCACTGCGTTTCAGGGTTAAAGTCCCAGACTGCAGCTGGCTTCTGGAGGCAAAAGATGTAAGAAAGTGAGAGGCAAGCCCCCTCGCTAAACAAGTGCTCAAGCTATTTTCAGATGGAGACATGCACGTCTGCAGGCTGGAAAGTTACTCCACGCCTCTGGAGAAAACATATACAGATCTGTGCTTAAGAAGATGAGTGGTCAAACATCTTGGCTATGCCAGTGCATACTATTCACCACCATGCGCTAATGTGTACAATTTAAGCTGACTGCAGGTAACGTTTAAAAAAAAAGAATCAAAATCTAAACAAATCTGAGGAAAAAAATTCAAAACATCTCTGTTTATACATAAATTAACAAGGGCAACTTTTAAGACTTTTAGTTAAAGTTCCCTAAAGATGCATTTCAGTGATCAAAGCTCCATAGATTCTGGCTCTATTTTTGTCCCTGATACAGTTTGCTGATGACAGTTATAATTTATCAGCATGTCTAAACTAAAGTTTAGAGTGAAGAAAGTTGTCCTGTAGTCATGCTACCCTATGAAGACAGATTAACTTGCCACTCAGTATAATGCACAACAAATGAACTGTGTAAACCCCTCAAGACGACAGCAGGGCCAAAGGCTGAAACTCTTTCACCTCTAAAGAGATTTTTGTTGTTGTTGTTGTTGTTTTTGTTCTTATTGTGTTGTCCTTAAACACTATAACCCACATCAGGACAAATTTCACACTTGATTGCCCCTGCAAAGACTTTTCATACTGAGATTCACTTTTATTTCTAACAGCAAGAGAGCAACAGCTACACAGAAGATCTGACACCTTGTGATCTGCTCCCTCCCGTCATGAGAGATGCCGTCACCCAGAAGCTCAAGGAATGTGCGGAGACCGAAGGTGTCAGCACAAACCTGAGCCAAAGAAAACCACCCAGTAAAGCTAACATCACTCATATCCTCGTGCCTGAGATGACTTAGGTGTTACATCAACCAAAGCCTTTAAACTGAAGCTGAAAGGAAGGTATAAGGTCATGATCCAGGACTTAGCAAACGGTTTCTCAAAACCGAATAATATCAAATTATGATCTACGTTTGAAATTTAGCCTACTGGTGAGAAACAAAGTATAGGGTATAGGTATTTTTCAATTTTTTTATTATTTATTTATTTTAGGAAAACACAAAGGTCCAAATTAGATCTGCAACCCAAACATAGACACTTCAGAATCCATCACTACATTATCTTAGTATCATTTAGTATCTTTAGCATCCTGTTCACTCTTTAGGAACCATCAAAGCCAGATGGTGCATAAACCTACTCTCTCTCTCTACTGTTGTTATAAGAAACCTCCATTTTTGTGCATGTTCATATACTGTATTAGTATTTACAAATATCTGGGCCTTCTGTATTTACATGCATGATTCTCTTGCAGATATTATAATGTAAATAAATATTTAAAGAGAGTATTTTTTATGACTGTGTAATACATAGTGAGTAGGTTATGCACTTTGCACTTTTAAAAAGTTTTACATTTTAAAGGAATTTAATAATCTTTTGTTGTGCTTTCAAAAAGGACACTTATTGTGATGTGTGCTGACTAATACACTAAAGCACATGCAAAAGTACTTGATTATGACCTGAACTGTGGTGAGATATTCAATATTACATTTCATGTAAATATATTTTAAATGTACTAAACTGCAACTTACAAATGTAAAATTACAAATATACAAACAAGTTTCAATAGAAATTACATCAATAAATGCTTATATTTGGCAGTAAACTTTAACCATATTTTACAAATAAAGATGTCCTTCATAGATATGCACTCTCAAGTTCAAATAAATGCATTTAATATAAATTTAAACTACAATACATTTTCATTATTTGCAAATAACATGCAATTAAGTGTCTGAAACCATTACATTCAATTTGCACTTACTGGTAGCACATTCTTTTAAAGTACTATAGCCTATTATTTATATAATAAATAGGCCTTCTCTTTTAGAAATTATGCCAGTGTTTTTTTTTTTTTTTTTTCACAAGGGTAACTCAGGGCAAACTTGTTAAATTGTTTAAATAATTAAGTGGTAAGGTTGTCATGACCTTTGACACTCACAGTAGCAGCAGGCACTACTCAATCCCAACCCAGCTTTTTATTATAGCCATATATTTAGTAATATTAAGATAGATGTCTCTCAAAAAAGATAATGGCAGAACTTGTGAATTCCATAAATTGTAATATAATAAATTTTAAAAAATGCACAATAATAACATGCTTTTTTTCTTATGGAAAACGAGACTATTGTCATGTAGCTCATCTAGTCAATGACATAGTGCACATCTCTAATATTAACCTTCTTGACCTTGTGCCTCCTCAAGCACATCAGAGCCTGTGACACATTAATGACAGTTGCACAGCAACCATTGACCAAGGGCTCATTAAAGCTCCAGTGGAGGTAGCGAAAGGCCCTGGGTGTTTTAATCATTAAATACCTGATGTAAATGCAATACCTTCCAAAAGACATTACATATGTGTGCAAACCATTTTGTGCTGAGTCTGACGTAGTTTTGTTTTTCTGTCGCTCTGATACTTCAATACAGTCTACTAGTAGATCTTATACGTGTCTGCTCTCATTATACATCACAAGCCTGACAGTTTCATAGTGGGACAGCGGGTCGAATATAACCGAAAGCACCTCACGTGCATCAATAGGCAGTTTAAGAATACTGTACAAAAAATAAAATAAAATAAATACTCAATTCAGTTAGTGCATAGCCTATTTTTTTAATAAAAAAATGCCATTTTGAAATGTACACTGCTTAATGAAAATTTGATAGTGCATATTGCTTCATGCAATTAACTAATGCATTGCATACGTTTAATTCAATAAAAAATGAATAAATTGAACGAATGCTAATTACTCCTGCAGTGCTTTTTGATTTGCGCACCTACCTCCCATGTGTTGTGCAATCCAACAGACTGAGAAAACGCGGTTTAAATTCCCTCATATGTTATTATCCCGTTGAACGAAATCACACACGTGTGTTTGCATCAAAAACATGAATTCGTTCTCGCGCAGCTTCTCGGCAACAACAGCGCGAGAGCCAGTCGATTATTTTTGTTCTTCTCAACAGGCACTATGGCTGCCCCGGACACAATATTCAGATTTTAGACGCGCTTTCTTGACTCAAGAGATGGAAACGCGGATCAATGATGAAGCATGCCGACCCCCTTCTCAATGCACTTGTTTTGGGTCGACAGAGATGAAGGGCTCTCATTGGTTTGGAGAAGATCCTGGTTGTCATAGTAACAGCCAACAGAGTGCATGCTTTATCATGGGATGTAATGAATAGCGCAGTACCCCTCCCTTGTGGTGGATATTTACTGAGGAATGTTTTCCTGGAGGTATACACTCTATGTAATGATGTTTAGAGGAAGCTCATTGTGGAAACGACAATGGACCTTTCATTAAAGTGACAATGCCTCCAGTAATTTTATTGCATTATATGTGAATGTCGGTGTGTTGACTACTGTGAAAGAAAATTACTAAGCAAAGCAAACTAAACCATCACTTACATCTTCCACCAGTGTGCATCCACTCATGTCTGGGACATTTTGCTGTTTGAATCGCCAAATCAGTGTGCTGTGGGGAAGATGTGCTGCCATATGAAATACTTTACAATAAGGTTTCATTTAATGAGTTAACATGAACCAACATTCAAGCATTTATTAATATATTATTAAAATCAAAAGTTGATGATATTTATTGGACCTGAGCTAACATGAACTAACAATGAACTG
The DNA here is from genome assembly GCF_951802725.1 of Rutilus rutilus. NCBI lineage: Eukaryota > Metazoa > Chordata > Actinopteri > Cypriniformes > Leuciscidae > Rutilus > Rutilus rutilus. The sequence goes on along the minus strand of NC_140219.1, from coordinate 20,173,929 downwards.
CAGTGTTTGTATTAAATAACATTAAAAAAAGAATAATTAATAACAAATTCATAGATAAGTAACGAGACCTTACTGTAAAGTGTTACCATAAAGTAACTGAAGTGAGATTTTTAAGTAAAATGCCAGTTCGTTTCTCTTTTTCGACCACTTTGAATGACTTTACTGATGAAGAAGATCAAGCTGAAAACTATATTGCAAACCTATGGGTTAGTTCACCCAAAAATGAATTTCCTGTGGAAAATGAAGATTATATTTTGAAGAATATTTCAACTGTTTTAGTCAATGGAGTTCAAAACAACACTGGACCCCATTAGCTTTCAATGAAAGAAAATATATATTTTTCAAAATATGCTCTACAGGTTTAGAAAGACACGAGGGTGAGTAAATGATGACGTAATTTTCATCGTTGGGTGAGCATGCCTTAATTACTGGTCTAAAATCACTTTGGTAGTGTAAAATAGGTCAAACAGGTGTGAATGAACCAAAACATCAATGGGAAATAATCTGATACCCACTCTGCCTTCTGTTACTCTGATCACATTAAGCAGGTCACCCTGCAGACATGCCACATATTTCATCGAGTACCATTTTGGGAGTTTCCTTGTCCCTGATAGGGTTGCTTGAGCCTGTCAGACATTCGCTCACACATCTAAATTTAACCAGCAAACTGTCAACTACCACTACGCTTTGCACTTTGTCACCTTCAAGAGACCAGACAGGGCCGGACAGAAAAACTATGGGAAGATAATAATGCTGCATTTCAGATAGCACTATTTTGATTAAACCTGTGGATAAGTGCTTATACTGCCAGCTGATTAACAGAACTGTATATAATTAATCGCACTGATTTCTTTTAAAATGCCATTTGCCTCTCTCAGTACACCTTGTGTAGCATTTCACAGTTATTTCAAAGCATAGAAACTGCTTCAATGGCTTTATTCAGCTCTTTAAGGATTGCTGACATTCCACTTGTGTTAATCTTTTTCACATGGAAATGTTTGATTTCTTTTTAGGGTTTATAAGCAGCTGGTGGAGAAATATAGGGCATCCCACATATTACAATGTATTATATTATATTACTTAAAAGCAAATGTGCTTTGAGGTACAATAGCAGCAATATTACAAAAATATGTTGCTGCATGGACTGAATTTTGGATGCGCACAGAACTAATTTATGACAAAATTAGCCTTGCTAAATGTGATCCTCTAATAGCTATTTCAGAGAGGAACTGAGAGCAGAGATAAATGGAAATCACATCTATTCCCTTTATCCCCTTAGGAGAGAAACATTCAACTGGGATTTTGAGGGAACTCACATTGCCCCCTACTGGTATGTTATGTGTAATAGACATTACAAAACTGATCTGTCTTGAAAAGAGCAACACAAATTTAGTTTTTATATCACTCTGCAGTCTCTTGCACACAATCATTATTTTATTGAAATTAATATTTCATATCCAGTTTGTGAATAGCCAAATAAAGTTGGATAACGTTTACTTGTTTGAGTTGGATAGTGCAGTCAGCAGGTTGTTTTTTTGCAAAAGAAAAACCTTCAGGTTTTTACAGTATCAGTGTCTGATCACCCTTTAGTGGTTTATTTCGTGATAATGGCCTGCTGACTGTACATTTTTATATCATACGGTGAGGTTTCTCTCACTAAAGGGCTAAACTGACCTTGGGGAAATTCTGTTTTTATCACTTTGCCTCTTTTTTGGGCCTGAGCTGAATAATCTAATATCCTCACGCCTATAAAAACACTAAATCTTAAAAAATCCTTAAAAAATGCACAAGCACGCCTATAAAGATGTTATTATGTGTCTGGATTGTAGGCTAAATCTTGTCAGTGAATTAAGTTTAATAACAGCAGTGCCATCCAGATGACATAAATGACCTCAGTAGGTCTACACATTAGCCTAAAGGTGTGGCATAACAAGACTTTGTGGCAGTGACAGAAAATTCCCAGAGGATGCATTGGGAATTTCTAATCAAATTTCAGGGCAGTCCTGGCCTAATGGTTAGAGAGTCAGAGTGGTAACCTGAAGGCTGTGGGTTTAAATCTCAATACTGGCTGAAAATTACTGAGGTGCCCTTGAGCAAGGCACCTAACCCCCAATCGCTCCCCAGGCGTCGCAGTGAATGACTCCCCACTGCTCTGGGTGTGTGTGTCCACGGGTTTGCAGCGTGTGTGCACTAACTTGGATGGGTTAAATGCAGAGGACAAATTCCGAGTATGGGTTACCGTCCTAGGCCTTCACGTCATGACACTTTCACTTCATCTTGTATTTCTTTGTGAATCTTCCTCATGAGGATAACCCTCACAAACATGACCCGAATGCTAAATAACTTATTTAAAAGCTGACACCGGCTTATCAGCTGACATATTTAACAGGCCTCCTTCCATTGTTCTTAAAACAGTATAGAGAATAAAGGTTCCCTCATCAGGGTGTAAGAAATTACCCCCTTCCCCCTGCAACAGAGCCCTGTTATCCCAGTGATTGCTGTGGGAGCCCCAAAAGGATAGTTTTACCTGCGGACAGAGTGTCCTCTGTCCACTTTATACAGAGGCTTCCATGTTGCTCTCTCTTTGTTGCCCTGCTCACACACCCACTCAGGCTGTAATTGGAATCTGGCCTTACACAATGACTGTGAATGAGGTGAAGGACTAGTCTGGAGCCACAGGCTGGGAAAAGCAGGTCATACCTGCCTACACACCTATGCACAATACCTACAAACCCCACCAAGGCCTGGAGTTCACAGGAAACTAAAACCAGTGAAATCTCCTGTAACCAAATACCGCGGGGTTCTTGGGTTTCACTGACACGTTGTTGCTGCACATACCTCTTTCTTTAGAGTACATTTTCACAAAATAATAATAATAATTTAGGTGTTTTCCTGTTAACAATTGCAAAAAACTTGAGCCTGTCAGTTTGAAGTGCTGGTAATGCTGTAAGTGAGTGCTAACAACTCAAGGCGAAGAAGGGGACAGGTTGAACTAACAGATAAAAAAAAAAAAAAAAACTCATCCTGAAATTAGGATTTTTTTTTCAAAAGATCAGTCCCAGTATATGTCAGAAGACAGAAAAAGATAACTTTGCATTCAAACTGTGAAAGAACAATACAATTAAATAAATGTAAACATCTACTTATGACATGATTGATATCAAAGGTTTAGATATCTAGATATAGTGCGGTCAAAGTCTGAGACCAGTGAAAAGAGCATCTTGAGCTTCAAAAGAGACACGTATGAGTGACTGTCTGTGCATAGATCCACATGATCGTGCCAGAATGTTAAATATTTCTTATTTGTTTTGTCATATTCTTTCTTTGTTGTAAATATTTAAATATTTTAAATATTAAAGAAAAAAACTATTTTCACCGCATTTTACCAGATTTTCATATATATAGTTATAAATATAAACTTTACTTTATTTTCTCATTTAGTTTAACTTCATGTACTAAAATAAGTCAAACTGAAGAAAAAATAAATAAAGACAAAAACACTCAAAATTGCTCATATTAAAATGAAAATGGAAAATATAAAAATTCAAAATATTAATAAAACTATGATAGTGCAGTGATACTAAAATAACACTGATGTTTGTTTGTTTTGCCCAGTGATTCCCTGTGGCTGATTATAACACACTGTATCTCTGATCACAACTATAGAATCAGTGTTAAAGAAACAGTCACTAAGTTATGCTGTCTTATGACAGTAACTTCCAGGTGACTTTGTTAGCAGCAGGGTCCTTGTACCAGACATGTGGCCTGGTCTTATGGGCTGAAAGCCGGCTCAGCTGAGTGTCACAGTCCTAGAAATAAACAAAGGTTGGTTGACTCTGTCGCCTCCTTGACGTTAAACACAAAGATGTGTCTTAGTTGCCAGAGTATACTGCATGGATCACCTATTATAGTACTGTCAGTTTGGTTAAAGCAAGTATTGACTACTGTATATAATCTTACATTTGGGAAAGGACAAAAAAGCATGAGTTTAAATTTGTCAGTTTAATACATCTCAAAGAGCTTATTTTCTCATAAAAATCCAAAGAAACAAATAACAGTGTATCAAAAAGCATAAAATGAAGACCCAGAGGATACATGATGTTATGTAATGATGCCCATGTACTGTATTATGGCATTTTACCCACAACATGGATTAAACATCAGTGTTCAGTGTCATTGCTTGTCTTTCCAGAAGGCAACAAGTCTCATAAGCTGTTTAAAGAGCTTAAAGCTGAGAGGGAAATGTGATAAATGCAACTCTAAGTATTACTATAATAAAGAATCTGTCAATATTAACCAGTGACAGCTTTGTGTCATTAAACACTCTTGTACATAAATGTTTGTACACAGATTCAAAGTTAAATCGTCTAAAGTCAGACTTTAAGGCAGTAGCAGTGCTAAAATCTGTTACAGTGGCAAATATTAGAAAACATTCATTCCTGTTTTCCCCCATTTAATAAACGTAAAAAAAAAACACATTACCTTTAAATGAAGGCATTCTGGCTTCTCATGGCAGAGGTTCTTGGTTCTTTCCCAGTCAGGATTGCAAGCTCATTGATAAGCTCATTGGCCTCTGTGTCCTCCACATGAGAGATCATATCATCCCCAGCTGTTATCCAAAACACGTACTGTATGTCAGTCAGTTCTTCTTTCGCTCCAGACTCCAGGTCCTCTTCCTAAGTGTCTGCTATCCAGTCCAAATCTCCTGCTTGTGCTCTTTTCTCCCTCTCAGCTTCCAGACTGTACCTCTTTGTGTTTTACCTTCCACTGCTGACGTGTTCCACAGGACACCCTCTGAGGTGATGAACCTGCACTGAACGGTACTGTATGGGTTACATCCTCAGCCAGAGCCGCTCCAAGTAAACACACACGCGCACACGGCTTCCAGCAAAGGAACAAGCGTTCTTTGTGTCTCACGTTTTACAAATACTATAAGCTGCCTGGGCTTAGCACGTAAGTGGACCAATCAGAGCTCAGAGGCTATGGAGGAGGCTGGGTAATAGGTATTAAATCAAAGCAGATGGGAATGACTGAATATATAGCGACAGGTTATAAGTGCTGGCGGTGAGCTGTTCAGTAGCTGCGGGTGGCAGTAATCCATTGAACCCGGCCTTTCAGACACTTTTGCATAAATATCTGCTCTATTGTCCTGCAAGGTTATTCCTGGTGTAATTTATTTTTGTTTCAAAGACCTGGATGAGGCGATTCACACAATGTTTGGTAGGCTGTTTGTTTAACTGAGGTTAAAGCATGTTATAACCTGGAAATGTTATTTTGGTGGTAAAAGTATAGTAGTGATTTACCATAGTAGATATGGAGCGAGAAAAGAATGTTCTCGAAGTAAGGCAGGAAGGAAAGAAGGGAAGAAGGAAAGGGGAAAACAACAGCTGAATAAATTCTCAAACGGATTCTGTAGTTCCAATGACCTAGAATCTAATCAGAATTTAAGACCAATTATTTTAGCATAGTAAACAAATCTTTTAGCCTACTAATCCTAAACAGACCAAAAAAAAAAAAAAAAAATGGAAGTGACATTAAAAGGAAAATTTCTACATTTACATGTAATCTATCTATCTATCTATCTATCTATCTATCTATCTATCTATCTATCTATCTATCTATATATATATATATATATATTTACAAAATTTGGTAACTCTTTATTTTACACTGTCTTTGTTACACGTTACATGTACTTCCTAATAACAGTAAATTATACATAACTACAGCAACTAACCCTAAACGTATACATATATAATAAACTTTAATAAACCTAAAACAAATACACATTAATATTGTGAATATTATTACAATTTAAAATGTTTCCTTGAATATATTTTAAAATGTATTTGTATTCCTGTGATGACAAAGCTGAATTTTCAGCATGATTACTCCAGTCTTCAGTGTCACGTGATCCGTCAGAAATCATTCTAATATGATGATTTGCTCATTGAACATGTATTAGTAGTGATATTATATGTATCATTATTAACAGTTGTGCTGCTTCATATTTTTGTGGAAACCTTGATACTTTTTGATACATTCATTTGAAAGGACATTTTTGTAACAATGTAAAAGTCTTTACTGTAACTATTGATTTAGTGCATAAATTATGTTTATTAACGTACAATACATGGTAAAACTACTTTGAAATATGCTGTACATTATACATTTGAAATCATGTCTTTCACAAGCAAACCTAGCTATTTCTGTCATCAGTACCAACACATTTAAGGATGGAAAGTGAATCCGTTGAGTCTGAGTGGACTCTAGAGACATTCCTCCTCTGGCTACTGAAAAGTCTTAACAAAGACGTAAAGCTAGGACTGGCGGCACCTTAAGGGAGGGGACAGTGTGATTGGAGGGTGACCGGGGGGCTTGAATTATGGGTGTATCACTTTCAACATGACCTTTCAGTACCTCTCATCGCTGGCCCTCCCAAGACGACGCCAGCTATTCATCTCTCCACCTCCTAGGATTCACAGCCCCACGACCTGATGACCCTGACCACACAGTATCCTCTTGCACTATTTATACGCACTTTTCATAAATAAACTTGCCACTGAAGCACCATAAGCACATTGGCTCAGTGTTGACCCTCAAAGGAATTGACGCCACGGATCAGTGAATTAAAACTGCAGTGATTATTGTTTCTCCACAGAGAAACAAACAAGTCATAATAGTTTAAAATTCACTGATATATTCCATAACAGCTGATGTTTTGTCTATTTTTATTTGTATCGTCCCTCATATTACTTCATTTTCTTTTCCCAAAGCTTTCAATACTATAGCAGAAAATATGGACTATTGGCCCTTCTATCAAGATATATTGGCAGATACAGGATTTATACAGTACAGTACATATCTCTATAAATAGGTTTTTATTTGTAAAGACATGTCCCCTTTTCTCAAAGCTATACAGGAGCCTAATGAAGCAAATCCCAGGAGGTCATGTAGCATATTAGCCTACCTAAATACCCAACTCTTTAGTCTTTACTAATGCGCCTTTTCCCCATTGAAGTCGTTGAATGTTTCCAAATACTGAAAACACGTTGAATTATTTAGAAGAAAGAAGAAGAAGAAGAAGAAGAAGAAGAAGAAGAAGAAAATAACTTGATGCGAGTAGCAAACCTAATCTGCTGTTCTATGGCTCCATCTAGTGTTCTACGTGTAAATTGTACCAAGGTGATATTCTTGATGTGATATTCTTGATGTATTTCAAAGTTTATTTTTTCATCTGTTGTTTATGATTTATATTTTGTAAGTATAACAATATATTTAAAGAATCGTAAATAACTGTTTTTACTATTATACTTATAATAAAATTTTCTCAATAGTAGGCTAGCGCTTAAATTGGTTTTACATTTTATGTTGATCTTTAATTAGACCTATATAAACCGTGTCCGAGACGAATAAATAGCTACTGTTAAATAATTGCAGTAGGCTATTCATTGTGTTTTGTTGATGTATCGTTCGGAACGAAATTTAACCTAAAGCACTAGAACGGAAAACTGTAGCCAGTTACCTTCTCGACGTCTTCGATTTTGCGCGAGCCGACTAACTTGCTAATCTTTTGTGATTACGTAAAGTTTGTTTTAAGACGTGTAGGCTTGTAAAAGAGTAGTTACTCACTTCTGAGAAGGCCTAAGTTACCCCTCAACCTAGCGTTTGTCTTCCGTCGAGTCTTAATCAGCTTCCCCAAAATTCAAACTGTGGTTAATGTCGAAGATATGTTAATGGAAGATAGTAACAGCGTCTCGTTCGGTGAGTGACAGCTTGTCACCTGCTTTGTCTAGTCTACGCGGGGCGCGCGCATCTCTCGTTATCAGCGCGGTGAAGCTGTCAGTCACAGTCATTAATGCAGGTGACCGTTGAGCGCATTGAGCCAAGCGGCGGCTCTACCGGACCGAAGTACCAGCATGGCTTTGCGGACAGAATTTATCACTGTGGTTTCGACAAGTCCCCGCTAGACTCGGAGCGAACACTTAAATGGAAGAGGACAAGAAGAGCTCAGGACAATATGAGTCCGGTCCGAGAGAGTGATGACAGCTTGAAGTAAGCGCCTTCTCTTTCGCCTAACGTTACATCGATTCATACATGTGTGTCAAGCATTCATTCAAGTTTTAGAACAATAACCTGTACAGTCTTTGAGGATAATATTTAGAATTTCTTCGTTATTCAAGTTTAGGTAGCCTATAGGCTATTGGGGTTTTCTGTCTGTCTAGGGAAAAAGTTAAGTCTAGCTAACAGCAACACATAGCTAGGCTAACTTACTTGAGGAATAAGGGGTAAATTAACAGTTATTTAGTGCTGCTGTATACATTAAAACTTAGAAAATAGTCAAGACTGTGTTCTTTCATGGCAAGACCTTCAATGTTTAATTGAATTGTGCTCACTACCTGATAACTAATTAATATAAGACTAATGTCATTGAATCAGGGTATAGTCTTTCCTCTGGCACGAGCATATCTAATTGCTCAATCTACACCAGCATTTAGTTACGACTGAAATCCCTCTCTAGAGCTGATCTTTAAAAAAAAACCTAAAGTAGGCAAATGTGTCTCTTTCCTTTAATGCAGTTTTATAAAAAAAGAAAGATCAAAAAGGGCTACTGCCTTTCAGACACTGTCTTCTGAATAAAAGAGAAATGGAATTAGGCCTAGGCTATACAATGCCTTGGAAACTGTTTAATCATTGGGTGAAATTGTGCTTAAGAAGAGTTTAAGAATACATTTACTGTGTTTTTATATAGCTAATAATGTATGGTTATATAATAAATTATTTGTTTTATAGTTACACTTCACTCTTCCCCACAACACATAGGCCTTCAATTTATTTGTTTTAAATATTATGGTTAATGATATACAATTTATATATGTATTGATTGATTGATTAGTTTGATCAGTGCAGTTCTTGTGATGCCAATATCCCCTGTGCTGACTTTTGTATACCATCATATATGCAAAAGGTGACAAGGTTTGATGTTTTATCCGAACTCTGGAAAGGTGTAACATCTGACAGGCTTGTACTGAGTAAAATCACTGTCCCGTTGTGCTTGCTGCTAAAAGGCAGACACGAGAAAGAATCCATGTCAGTCAGCTGAGGCTTTCTGCTGCCATGCTGGTCATGCATGTTTCATTAGGCCCTGGCGTTCAACCTGCTGAAATTATTTGCTGTTTGCTCTGTGAGAGAAACCTGAGCCGCCACTGATGCTGGGCTTCCTTGTTGACCCCTGCCAACTGTTGAAGCCCTCACCCGCTGCTAATTAGTTTTCCCCTTTCTCTGTGCTACTTCTTCTGTAGCTGTGGTGTCAGTTTGTGCTCCTGTATGCACAGGGTGCTCTTGTTGTCTGCGTTATCTTCATTAACTTTTAAGAGAAATATCAAGTAGATGACATAAAATGCTTTTTGGAACGGCATTATATACGGCATTATTGCAATATCCTATAGGTTTGCAACTTTCATTACCTCATTTTACACAAGTTAAACTGCTATTTGTACTGTATGGTAATTTTTTGTCTGATCTGTCTCTTTAAAACTTTAACCTGAAATGAATTCAATGAAATAAATAAATTAACTTTCAAAAGTCCTTTTTTATCGACAAGGAGAATCCGCAGGAGAAATTTGAATAAAGCAACTACACATTGTGTAACATAATGGAGAACAATGAACTGAGACAACCACGGGGAAAACACAGGGAGTAATGAAGGGAAACCAGAACAGGTGTGGAACTAATTACAAACCATGACAACAGATGAACGAGGCAAAATGGGGACAAAGAAAACCAAACTAGCAAGGCATGCAAATAACAGTTAAACATCAGCTATAGAGTGCTGCAGGGATGATATATTTTTGTAGGTCAAAACCCTGGAAACAAGTTTGCATTTTAGCACTTCCGGTTTCATCGTCCCCAAGTCAATGGGTTTTTTGGATTTTATAAAGGTCTGTGGTGAAGATATTTCTAATTTTATTCTACGTCATAAAACACACCAATTGAAAAATGTCTTAAAAAACGCGGTTGCTAAATGGGACGTTGTCAAGGAGGAAGAAGTTGTTGGAAGCTTGGTGGTAGTGATGTTGAATTCGAGTGACCATGACCTTCAAAATTAATTGTTAATTTGTGAAAATTATCTTGATGGACAAAATGTGTTAGTATCATAAACTTTTGTTGATCACAGAGCTTATTTTTTGCTATAATTCAAAGGCCTAGCCTATAATCCAATAGGGTTTTTGCTGAGGGAACCAGTGAGATGCACCAGTGTGATATACTTTAGGTTGGCCTACAAAAATAAGCCATCACTGCAGACCAAAAGCCTTTCTTCCAGTAGGAGGAGCTTATTCAGCATCATTATCATCAGTATATAGTCATCAGTAGTGTTGTCAAAAGTACCGGTACTTCGGTACCAAGTCGGTCACGTTTTTAAAATTTCAGTACCGACTTGGTACCAAAGTACAAAACTAATATATATATATATATATATATATATATATATATATATGTATATATATGTATATATATATATATATTTATTCTTAAAAATGTAATCTTGGTTGTCTTATTCCTTGAAACAAATTTCTAAGGGTTTCTAGAGAATGGTTATAACCTACTCCAGGATGAAAAAAATAAAATCTTATGGAAAAAGAAAAAGTCCTCTGGGATGGATGGTAAGGTGTCTGTGAGTCATCCAGGGGAGGGTGGGGACATTCATGCACCTGTGTTGTGCCACTGTAGCGTGTCCAAACACTCCCTTGATGGAGCCGAATGAACAGATCAGAGGCACCTCTGCACTGGGCGGGAGGACGACAAGGACATTCATGTTGACCTGCAGGGGAAACAAGAAGTCACACATTTCTGATGGCTGATCTGAAAGTGTGAATGTCGCTGTTTTGTCTTTAAGCTATTTGGCTGGGTCCCACTGATAGGAGTAATTTACCCATGCACAGTGCACTGGGCTTTGGGTGGGCCTCATCTTTGGCCACCCTACATGTACCTCCTGTACTCTCTTACTACCCAGACAGCTACAGGGCAGTGTGCCATGACAGACATGCTGGACTCATTGTAATTGGGTAAGTTGTTTGTGACGTTGTAGCATTTTTGAAGGAACAATCACAAATGTGTCATAACGTAATGCATTATTGGAATTTTTATAACATTTGTTACATTAACAAGGGCACTTGTACGAAGTATGCAAGTTAATAATCCCATTACAATTGTCATTTATGTGACATATTGCTGTCATTTGGTTTGAATAATCGTTTTAAACAATTTTTTCGTGGGTTACAGTTATAACAGTTATAACTCGATAAACACTGATACTGAATGGTGACGAATCTTAAGAGACCAAAAGAGATATTTAAAATGATATAAAGCAATGTGAAATAAGCACGAGAAACTTTGTTTCCAATAAATTAATGGTTTCTCTGTTCTTTATTTTACTGTATAACATTTCCAGATAAAGCTTCTTGTTGTCATAGTGATAAATGTGACACTCCAACATGCCTGTATATTGTACTTTGATCTTGTACTGTTTAAATTATTCATGATATAATTGTCTGATAGATTAGAGGCAGTTTGAGACAAAGAGTGAAAGCTTGACTGCGACAGCATCATGTGACCCTCTTATACCTGCAGGTGGATATGCTTTTCATAACAAAAGGTCTTTTATCTCTTTGCCTTGATTAGTTCATTTTAAATAGTCCTGCTAAAAGACAAAAAAATAATAATAATGATGTACTGTAGTCTCTAAAATAATATGAGGTTTTAATAGCTGCCTGTATGCAGAATTAGCAGAATCGTTTTTAAAAAATAGTTTTAAATGAAGTTTAGCATGTTAACCAAAGGATGCTTATTGTGCTTTTCAGTTCATAAATGCCTCTTAATGTATCACTGTAGCATGTGTTCTGTACAAGTCATAAATGGACCTGTTTTCATTAACTGTATGGACCCATCTTCATTCTTATTCCCATATCATGTATTAGGAAAAAGCTGCTCAACGAACCTAGCAAAAGCATTAATGCAGTGCCTGCCCCCTTCACCAGAAGTGTCAACAGGGTCTCAAACCGTGGCCTCAGGTAATACAATCATTATTTTCATTTCGGAATATTCAGAACTTATTGTAAGGTTTTAGCTCTACAACATATTAATGTCCTTAGAGTAATGCTTCATTTCTTCATTGGTAGCATCTCGTCATGTGGTCATTCGTCTGCCGGTGGCACTACCCCCGTGAGTCACCTCCCCTCCCGCTCCGGCAGCCCAGGCACTGGCCCCGGTCTCTCCACAGACCACAGCTCCATCTGCTCCTGGAGATATGATGTAATGCCTCTGTTCTTCTTCCAGATGTTTTTTTTTTAGCTTTTTCATCAGGATTGGGCAACATTCAGAATTTTAGAATCAACTCCTATTAAATTAATGAGGTTTATTTTTTTTATTTATTTTTTTTTTTAGTTAATGAGAACTTAAATTTAATTGGCCACAACCCACAGGAAGCTCAATTGGAATTTGAATCGGAATGACAAGGGAATTTACAGATGATTATTATTATTATTATTATCAATTTTTTTAATTATTAACTTGGGTTGAAATAATTTCATTATTTCTTATTCAATATATTATTTATATAAAACATGTTGAACCCAAATTTCATAAGGCCATGTAAAGAAAAAAATGCTGATTTATAATTATTGTTTTTGAAAATGTATATCTATGACAGCATGTTTATGGATATATATATATATATATATGTAGTTCATTTATTTGAATTTCATTCCATTTTAATTTGACTTAAATTCTAATTCATATTAGATTTATGTATCCTGTTTGCTACCTCAGTTGAAATTAGTTAATTGAATTGGAATGTAAATTGAATTCTCAGTTTCTGAATAGCATGCAACACTGCTATTTATTATCATTAAAATGTTCTAGGTAATAAACTATTGAAAAATAAGAAACATCTACAACAGGGCATTTTTCTGTTATTTAAACTCTCACAGTTTCCTGTTTTTAGTGCATGTGTCTAACTGTTATTTTTGCAAATGCATCACTAGCTGCTAACACCATCTCCTCATCTGTGTTTATTGAATGTTTTACTGTTTGTTTTTTCTTGCATGCAGGAGTTTGAGCGGGCGAATACTCAGCGTGTGCGTCAGCTCTTTAACTCTGTGGATGAGCTCCTGTATGAGAGGAGAGGAAGCAGCCGCTCGGAGTCCCTGCAGGAGGAGTGTGAGGAGTGGAACGGACACACCCCCCATCTCAGGTACAGCTCCTTTGAGCAAAGAGAGATTTGTTAGAGAATTCTGACTGCTCTGAGGCTAAAAGGGTTAGGCAAATTTAGTTTTTTAAAGTTAATAAATTGAATTAAAGTGCTGGTGCTGTAGCTTTGTTTGGAATTGTTCGTTGATGGAGCAAAAACAGAAAAAAGTAACTTGCAATATTATTTCTAGGGCTGTCCCCGACTATGGATTTTCATAGTCGAATCAGAATCGTCATGTCTTGCCTATAGTCGACTAATAGTCGAATCATGTGTATGGGGGCGGGGCTTTAACGTTTCAAAGCCGCGATGTACAGAAAATCACACAAAGATATAGAAGAAAATGTATAAAAAACATTTTGGATCAATAAAACTAAGAAATAACAACTCCAGAAAGGCCACACTGCAGACAGGATTTGCATTTCACATGCAAATCAAATTAAATCGGCTAAATTACCTGTGCGAGCAGGCCAGCCTACAGCACAACATCGATGCACCGAAAAAATAAACAATTAATTTACTCAAATTAAATTAGAACAGAATAGGCCAATACCTTTCTAATAAATAAAAAATACAAAACGAAATAAATTAGAATCAAGTCACAAGATGAGGAGCAAATGTGTGCAAAATGCCTAAAGTGCAGGGGAACATATAGCCTATTCAAAACACAAGCCACAAATAGTTAGATTAGATAACCCTGACAGATTAATAAATAAAATAAAAATAAAGAAATTATTAAAATAACGATAGTAGCCAGAATTTTCAACTTTGTCTTTTTAACTGCAGAAACAACAATAAATGCTAAACTGGAGGCAGTCTTTTTAGCTAAAAATGTTCACAGCATCCAAAAATCTAATTAGAACCGGCTGAAAAGTTTTGAACTCACTTGTACCCTACCTGATCGAGAGAACAAATCCAGTCTTTCACTCTGTGTCCGTTGGAGTCTTTTCAAATTGTGCGCGCGGATAAAATACATTCTAACGTGAAACCCAGTCTATGCGTGAAACGTGTTAACGTTGGAAGGCAGAAGTGCGATAATGGTTTTCCTGATGCTAAATCCAGCCTTGGAGAATATCCTTTCTGATGGTGTACATCCACACTTTAGATTTTCTTATCCCAGACATTGTTAAAGATTTAAATCCTTGCCGCGAAGACGCTCCTCTGTCGGTCATGGATTGAAAGTGAAACTTAAATCTGTCACGGGGTGTTTGGATTTATTCACGCACGTTAAAAAATATTTATTAAAAGCTTCTTTCTTTGCACATTTTTATATACAGCAGCATTATCATAATAGGCTGAATATTAACATATTGACATAAAAGCTAGTTCTATGTGAAATTGAGTGCCCTCATATAGCCAAAGGGGCATGATCCTCGTTTCATAACACCTCTGCGAAGATTCGACCATGAGATCGGTAGTCGAATCAGGCTCCTCCTATCGAAGCATCGAATCTTCGACTATTCGGGGTCACCCCTAATTATTTCTAAAATGTAAGTTACTCAATATTAATGATATATATATATATTTTTTTTTTGCTGTATATAAGCACTTTCACACTATAACGGCTCCTGAACGTTTTCTTCTGATTAGAAAAATCACGCTTCAACTGATGTCTTAATGTTTAATATCTTCTTTCACAAAGGGTCAGCACCGCCATCATCATACCATATTGACACCATTACGACACTGTGAAAAACCGGAGATAAATAAAATTACATTTAGATGCATAATGTGTGAATGCATTTTCCAAGGCACAGTTTAGCCAAGTCCACAGCTTATTGAACCACACAGCTAGTACATTTAACTTATAAATTAACAGACGAAATCCAAAAAAACAAACAACATACCGTGTGTGCCTTCTAATCAGAAAGCACTGATCTATTCTTTCCGATCAGACACATCTTAGTCCATGTGCATTCTGATATTCACACAGCTACATGGTTCAAACCAACACTACACATTGTTCACCTGTAGGTGTCGCTATTACCAAATTATTGTGCTACTCAAAGACAATTTCCAAATAAATATTCATAATACATTACACAGCATTGCACAGCCCTGCTAACTGATACTGTCTCGTTGTGTTGCATCCTTGAGCACAGAATTTTAGGAAACCAGTTGGAGCCTCCCAAACAGGAGGGTGTTCAGTACATCTGCAGACATGAGTCCAGTGCCAGAACCTATTCCTTCTCCACACCCACCTGTCTGGACAAGGACCACAGCGAGTAAGCCTCTCAATAAAATTAAATAACAGTTAAAAGTACTAAAACATTTAATGTTTAATTGTTCAGTTGTTTCGGTTTAAGAAAATAACAGGAGGAGGGTTACTTTTATGGTTTCAACTATACAAATATTTTTCTCTTTGAAAACAGAATGAATGAAATTGTGATTTAAATGAGGATCTATTTAATAGTTGTACTACACTGTTAATGACAATGCTGATTGTCCACTTGAGTCTCCACTCCGGGCATTGAGCACAGCAGTGATGGAGGTCTGTCTGACTGAGGGTCAGTGTAGATGGTTTCAAACAACCTGTAAAACTTATCTGGGAACAATAGAAACCTCAGCTATTTGTTTTCAAGCAACTGTATTTGATTAATGTCAATGTCAATTTTATTTCTATAGCACTACTAAACACAACACCAGTTGACCAGTGTGCTTTACATCAATACAAAAGACAAATATAAATACAATATAAATACAGTACATTTCATCCTTAGCCATATGCTAAATCAAAAAGATAGGTTTTTAGCCTAGATTTAAAAACAGACAAGGATGGAACAAATCTAATACTAAAAGGTAACGCATTCCACAGTCTTGGAGCAGCAGTTGAAAACGCGCGATCACCCCTACTTTTCAACTTTGATTTCGGATTACTTTCTGTCTGTTTCATGGCTTTTTTGTATGAAATGCTTTGACATCAACCAGGTGTCATAACTAATTCATTAATTTAACTAATTCATTAATTTAAAGAAAACAATTAGGCACACTACTGTTCAAAAGTTTGCAGTCAGTAAGATTGATTTTAAAGAAATCAAAGGAATAATTGCAAAAAGTCAACATTAATTTAAAAAATATGTTAAAAAAGACAATAGTTATTTTTAAATTCATAATATTACTGTTTTACTATATTTTTTATCAAATAAATACAGACTTGGCGTGGGGAGCATAAGATACTTCTGTTAAAAACATAAATACATTTTTTTTTATTCTCCAAACTTTTGAATAATCTAATCTAATGTAATCTGAAATACAATATAATGTAATAATTTATGTATATATATATATATGTGTATATATATATATATATATATATATATATATATATATATATATATATACATATATATGTGTATATCTAATTTTCTCCAACGATTTCTTGGCATTATACAATTATCACGGTATTTTGTTTATCGCTGGAGTTACTCCTGAACTTTTTAAGGTCAGTCTTATCTTACCAAAAAATATTGGGGTCCTTTATCTCTTGATTAATGAGCTCACTCTATTGATTTGTTTCTGGGTTTAGCTTTTTCTTTTTGCTTGACTGCACTTATCTATTGTTTTGAAATATGCACTGAAGCCTATCATACATTATACATTTGATATAACACATAAAACCAACCCTTGAGGATGAGGCCTCTCACCTGATTAAAAATATGCAATATGTTCTAAAGATACTGCACTGAACATGTCCACCGGCAAAGCATTTATCAGTCTGGGCTGGCTGTGGCAAGAATTTGCTTCCTCCCTCATTTCTCTCTCTCTCTCTCTCTCTCTCTGTCTGCAGGCTGTATGTAGCAGGCCGCAGTCTGGCCCCGGGCCTTTGGTGTGAGCAGTCTTTCCAAAGCCCCAGCTCTCCTCTCTCTGAGCATTCACTCTACCTCACTGAGGAAGAGGAGGTGTATGAAGCAGAGGGCAGCATAGAGGAGTTTTTAGCTTATGATGGAAAAGAAATGTACGTCACAGGTTGTCTTTTACTTAATCTGCCTACAACCTTTTTTCCAAGATTCATGTACTTAATTTAATCTTTTCACATTTCTTGGATTTACGATCCTGATGACTGTTAAAACGTGTCATCACAGTCTGTAAAAAGGGTCCATATACTATCACACCCCTCTATTATAATGCAACAGAAGATCTTTTTTGCTTCTTTTTTGCTTCATGAACAATATAATTATAGGGAAGACAAGGCAAGTTGTCACACTTTTTAGGTTTATTTTGAAAGGACAAATTCCTTAAATGTATTGGCTTCTAAAAAGCCTGAATTGAACATTTGACCCAAAATCTATTGAAATTTTTGTTTGGAAAAAATAGTACTTTTACTATTTTAGAATGTTGGTATTTAGGAGGGTTTTGAACTATGTCTTGAAAACAACAAACAAAATTTGAGCAAAAAGAACTGACTGTGATTACAATAGACATTGCAAAAATTAGCCCCGCAGTCTACCT
The DNA here is from genome assembly GCF_951802725.1 of Rutilus rutilus. NCBI lineage: Eukaryota > Metazoa > Chordata > Actinopteri > Cypriniformes > Leuciscidae > Rutilus > Rutilus rutilus. Next base: position 20,156,234 of record NC_140219.1, on the reverse strand, counting down.
ATTCCCATTGAATCAAAAATAGTATTTTTTTCTTTTTCTTTTTGCGTTTCTTTAGCATTTCAATAGGTATTCAGTAACTGGTCATCTAAATTCTGCAAATACTATACAGCCTTATTATTACATCATGTTTTCTGAACTTTTACTGGTGAATAAAACCATTAGGACTCATAATAGTGTGCACCCATTTTAAGGCATCCTGTCAGAAGGGAATAATTTATTGTAGCTCTGTAATTGTTTTGACTGTAGGGAGGATGAGGAGGTGGATCAGAGGAAGTCTTCATCCATGGCCCCCAGGGGTGGAGTCCCACCAGTATCCCCTCATGCATGCATCCGTGACGCTGTTGCAGATGAGCTGTTTGATGACGTGTGGAGGGAGGTGGTGGGTCTTCTGGAGGAGCTCTTACATAAGTACTGGGAGAAACAACTCCCGGGTGTGTCTGAATTACTGAAACCAACTAAACAGAATTAGCCAACAGTGCATGTGTGATCGATAAATCTTGGGTGGGTGAAGAACACCGTTTTTGCATGCATAAAGACCCCCTGGAAATGAGAATGGATTTTTATGGCTTTTAGTCCATGTATGTACAAAAGTTGCACAAAACTGTGCAAAAGTTTAGGGTCGGTAAGATTTGTAATATTTTTTAAAGTCTCTTATGCTCACCAAGGCTGCATTTATCTGATCAAAAATACAGTAAAAATGGTAATATAGTGAAATATTATTGCAATTTAAAATAACCGCTTTCCATGTTAATATGTTTTAAAATGTAATTTATTCCTTTGATGGGATTCCTGTCATTACTCCAGTCTTTAGTGTCACATGATCTTTCAGAAATCATTCTGTGCTGATTTGCTGCTCAAGAAATATTTCTTCTTATTATTACAATGTTGAAAACAGTTGTGCTTCTTAATATATTTGTGGAAACCATGATAAAAATGAGTGAGCCCTTTGATATGGTAAATATGTAAAAAAAATATAAATAAAATTCATATTCGAAGAATAATGATCATTGATAGAAAACTCAATTACAGTCTCCTTGATGCATCAGCAGAATGAACTGTATTTGACCCTATGTGATTTTGTGCTGCTCTGTGGCATTTTTGAGTAATAAAATGAAATTCTGTTGCTAATTTGCCAGCAGTTAAGTGGATTGTTGGAGATTTCCCTCTATTCCTAATGTTCTTTTGGCATCAGATGGAGCAACACAGAGGAGAACATTAGAGAGCTCCAGTCAAGTGCCTTCACCTCAGATCCCAGTTAAAGGACATCACCTTTTGTTGTCCAGAGGTTCTAGTAGCAGAACCACATTCCTGTCAACATGCAGCAGTAATGTACAGGTGACATTCTACGAGAAACATGCACTTTGGTGCAAAGTTGAGGTTCTGTCTGTTATTTTGTTCTCATGTTATGAATTTGCCATTTCTTCTTTCAGGACTCAAGTGCCTACAAGATTAATTTAAATGGTGTTATGACAATCCAAGCAAAGCCACTGCAGCAGAGACATCAGGGATTTAGCGAGAGAGCCCTGTAAGTCTTTTGGAGTTTGGAAAGTTATTATCTAACCCTACAAAAACTAAACAAAACAGTTTTTCTATTGCTATTTCTGTTTTTAAAGACTATTTAATAAGAAACAGAATTAAGAAGTATATTAACTAGAGATAAATCAACATGAAAACAAATGAAGGCCTACAACTTCATCTGTCTTTGCTTCTCCTAAGATATGACCCAGATGATGCACCAAGCGTCTTGATGTGTGTGAAAACCCAGGCTCTGAGAGGGTCCAGCACACTCTTACAGAAACCCACAGCCCATCGCAGACTCCCCAGACTCAGTGGCAGGGTTCGGATGTACCACAGCCTTATAGGAAACGGAAGCCAACTCTTACGAGGAACTAGACTGTAAGATCAGCATACATTATCAAAGGAGTTGTTCATCCAAAAATGACAATTCTGTCATCATTTACTCACCCTCGTGTCATTCCAAACCTTTATGACTTTGTTTCTTCTGTGGAATATAAACAGAGAGCTTTAGTATCATTAAAGTGGTTCAAATGAAATTTGCACTATAAACCCATATGACAACTTTGTGTGAGAAACTAATTGAAAAGTTGGCATGAAACGAATGTTGCGATAGTCTTTACTTTTCTGTTATGACGTATATCTAAGTGAAACGTGTTCTCAAACAAGAAAAATGTGGCGCAGGGCTTGATTTTGCTTATCGGTAATCGATTGGATTGTTGCATCGTTGTGGTTTGCTATTGGTGTGATCTCATTTGAGTGACAGGTTGTCCCGCCCTCGCTCCAGTAAACATGTCATCAGAGAAGAGAAGAGAAGTTACAAAGAGGAGAGGAAGCTATTTTGATTAAAGATTGGGCACATGAATAAAAATTATGTGCATGGATAAATCATTTATAATAAATACTGCAATATTTCATTTAAAAAAAGAATTGTCAATTTCATGGTGACTTTAAAGTCGGTATTCACTGATAATATTGACATCCCTAGTTGGCACCATCATGAATCTTCATGAAAAAGTAATGATGTTCGACTCATATTCTTTTGAGTCAGATACTTTCATTGAATCGGTTCAATACAGTTCACCAAACTGTCTGAATGAATTGTTAACAAATCAAACTGATTTGGTTCTAAAGTTTAACTCACTGACTCGCTGATCTAGTTGCAGCAGTTAACAACTCCCTGGAAGGGAAGACTGTCTGTAAATAAAGATGGTTTATTAATCATAAAAAAACTTATCAAATGGCTTTAGAACACTTCGAATATAGTACACAAGACATATGGGCTGCTTTTATGGTCATTTTAATGTGATTTTATAGCATCCTTTTTAAAGCTTGGAAGCTCCAGTCGCTATTTTTTGCAGTTACATGGAGAGAAATACTGTATCTTCTTTTGTGTTTCTCTGAGAACATTTTTGAGTGAACTACACCTCTGTGCATCGTTTTATATCCTCACAAGTTTTACGTAACGAATGTGATATGAGAGGTTCTGCTGCAGTAACAGCTTAATGCATGATGCAACTCTTTCATAATATGTTATTGCAGATTATTCAATGCAAGGTCTACTGGGGTCGCGTTATAACAGGCTGAGACCTTTTGAAATGCAGACTCTTTTTAAAAGCGCTTGTTAAATTAGTCCCTCAAGCTGCATTGTACCTAATTAATTGTAACACTTTTAACCTTGTCATCACTGAAAAATCATAGAAGTAGCCTTGAGCTCCTGCAGGGGTATCAGGCATGAGTAAACATGCAGATTGCTAATTAGAGTAAGTATGTGTTCTTGGGTTTGTTTCTCACAGATCCACTGTGAATGAAAGCCTGCCCTCTCCCCCAGTGAGTGCCGTTCAAAACCACAGGCTTCCTCAGATACACTCTGAGTCTCCTGAGCAGGATTACTACGCGCCTATTTCCAGGCTTTTGCAGGTAACAAGTCACACCGGTATCACTGTGACCTGCAGACTATTGATCTGCCTTATCACATACATACATTACCTTTCAAATGTTTGGAGTCAGAAAAATTTATACTTTTATTCAGCAAGGACTCATGAAATTTATTAAGTGACTGTAAATACATGAATAAAGTTAAAAAATATTTCTATGTCAAATAAATGTTGTTCTTTTGAACTTTCTATTCATTAAAGAATCCTAAAAATAGTGTGCAGACTTTGATCTCTGTAAACAGAGATAGCAGCAGTTTTTTTTTTTTTTTTTTTTATGGGTGAAGGACATATTGCCTCCATAGAGTCTAGTTGACATGACATTAGAAACTGTAAACATGGTTGCTCTTTGCTCTTTTATAGAAAGTTCAAACTATCTTAAACTAATATCTAATTTTTAACTGGAAGGAATAGGGCAAAACATTTATATGTTAGTAAATGTGTATTTAAGTATGTTTGGCAATTCAGTCTGCACTGATTTGGTTTGATTTCAGAGTCAAAGCTGTGATCTTTCTCTGTATCTCCTAGCTCAGAGGGAGGGTCATAAGAGGCGGAGCTACCAGTGTCACGCACACAGTAAACAATCTCCCACCGTTGAGAGAGCCCACCCTGATGCTGGAGTCTCTGTCTCGGCCCAATACTACTCATACATTCAGAGTAATTCCCTACAACTATGATCATAGTACAGTATTTACACTGGGAAAAAAATGGTGTAGAATTTACTTTGAAACTATTTTTAAAAATTGCTAGTACATTTCAATTCAGTACAATTCAAATAAAAATAATTACGGCAAGTAACACATTGATTAAACATGATATTTTTGAAGTAGAATGACTGAAATATGACTGAGTCCAGAAGTAGTCATTGTGGTATCAGATGTTTGGCAGTTATAGCTATGGGTAACCAGCAGTTTAATGTGAAACAAAACCAAATACCAAAAGAGTTCTATACAACTTTGTAGAAACATGACACCACATCCTACAAGAAGTGATATAGATACTTTTCTGGTTCAGACACTGCTGTGGCAACACTGCTTGAAATAGGTGGTAAATTCGACAGAGTCTATTGTTTAGATGTAACCCATGCCATGTTTTTGTTCTGCAGTCTGACACCCCGATGAAAAGGTCATTCACACCTATGGATTTTGCCTGTAACATGAGGACAAGTCGAGCACTTGTCAAAGGTGCGTCACTTTTACAAAGTAGGTGCCTGATTTGGCCAGTGGCATGAAGGACAACACAAACAACTATGGCTTTGCTTTCTACAATTTTACTTCTTAGAAATAAGTCATTTAAGAAAAATAAGATGACAATAAAAGCTTTTTCTGTATGCCTCTTAGGTGAGAGCACACCTATGGGTGTGACAGGCTTCAGTATGGGTATCACCAGCTCTACAGCTAGTGGGTTCTTGGAGTGTGCCACACCTAGCAGGAGGCGTCTGCCCTGTGCTGATGGGGAAGGAGGGAACATGCCCCTGTTCGGCTCTATTGGTCAGTGCGGTACTGGCTTATTCATCTAATATAAATGTAACAGTTTATTACACTCTTAGAAGAAAAGGTTCTACATAGAACCTAAAAGGGTTTTGTCAACCGCCTCATATATAGAACCATATATAGAACCCCTATTATGCTATTTTAAAGGTTCCTAATTTCAGTTGTCTCCTACAATTGGTTTACATGCATCCAAGGTCAAAAAACACTTACATAATATATATTGCACATCACCTCATTTCTTAAAGAGTCTGAAAAAGGTTAATTCAAAGATTCGGTCTGTTTAAACCCCTCAGAGAGCCTTCTCTGCTCTGATTGGTCAGATGGCCCAGTCTGTTGTGAATGGTCTACTGGTTACAACGCGTGTCGAAAACAAAACGCCTATTACCATATCTGAATTTCAGCTCTGGAGGTTTCCTCAGCACTTGATACACAGTGATCCGAACAATGGATGGCGTTGGTTTTTCTGAATCAATTCCAGCCAATCCTCATCCTTTTGAAGTGCATACAAATTGTATTCACAATGCTGCAAACAGTGTTTACTTGACATACTGACAACACAAGCCAAACTCTTCCAGGCCTCACCTACAACTACAGAGTTTGAGGGCGGGTCAAAGTAGACGTTGTTCATGGGCAGCTAATGAAGACCATAGGCTGGCATTATGTAAATGTGCTACATTGTCATGTAGGTACAGTATGTAACAGCAAGTGAGACTGGAATTGCTGACGACTATTTTCTGCATTTCAGAATCGATTCTTTCTTTAGGAGATAACTTCATTCGTCAAGCACTTTGATCTTTAAAACTTTGCAGACATTTTACATTCACATACAGCTATATTACACACTGCATGAAAGGTAATATTCAAAAAAGCATAATAGAGGCATTTTAAAATTGAGTCAAAATCCCTAGGGTTCTATATAGAACCCCATTGAACCTTTTTTTTTCTGTGAATTGGTTTCACATAGTTTAAATTCATTGCCCTTTGTTGTTGTTTATGTAATACAGAATCTATCTTTAAAGCCTGAGCCAATTAACTGTTCAGTCTACACACCATATGCTGTGTAGAATCAACAAATAAATGAACCAGAAAAATAAGCAATGACAAAGAGGGCTTTAATTAAAAGGAATATGTGTGAGTTGTCAGTAAGATATGGACATTATTAAGCTTTTGGGACACTGGAGATTAATTAATACTTTTAATAAGGCAGAGTCCTATGGAAGCATATGGATAGCAATGCAATATGTAAAATGGCAATGCATTTCTGTATTTAAATTTACATTTACATTTTTTGAAGTTTGCTACATTCATTGCGGGACATTTAATGAAAATGCAATCGCAAGTGGCTTAACTCTGAGTGTAAATGCAATTAAGAAAAATAACATTTAAATGATCATTTTGCTACAGAACATTTTGCTTGAACATATCTAATAATTTCTGTAATATATTTAAATTGTTATTTTGCAACTTATAAAGCGTTAAAATATGTATTCAATTTACATAAACTAGTGTATGAAATGGCAAATGTAAATTATATAACTGAATTTTCATTTTCATTTTGCACCAAACATTTCACAAATGTAATGGAAAATGTAAATTTAAATACAGAAATGCATTGCCATTTTACATATTGCATTGTCATTTTGCATATTACATTTCAAATTGAATGTTACTACCCATATGCTTCCACAGTGTCCTAGAGAAGAGGTTCACATAATGAAAATATTTCTTTAAGACCACCAGAGTAAACCACCAATACAATCTGCTTTCAGGTGGCCAGACTCATCGGAAACAGTTGAGCCGGTTTCCACTGCATGTGAGGAAGAAATTTCAGCCTGTCATGCCATAGCAGGGGAGTTAATTTTGTAATTAAATGAAAGAGCTTAACAGGGCAGACATGAATGCAACAGGGTGATGCGCACTGATATTCAATCACTGTCATAATATGACTTTCTTGTACGTATTTTGTGTCACCATATGTCCAGTTACAAACTGTCACATGTAGTGCCTTCAGTTTATGGACTTGATAGTTTTTCACAGTGACCTGGAAAACAATCTGGAGCTAACAGGACAAATGACCTCATGCATCCCTGTTGTTTCCTTTTTTACCATTTTGAAGGATGAATGCCAAACGTGTTTTGTTTGATATTAATTTGTTTTACTGCAGATGTCTGAGGCCAACAGGTTGATAAAACAAAATGCATAGCCTAATTCTTTATTTTACAGTGATGGTTGAAAATACTGATTTAACCCTCCAAACTGTTTATTTCAGCAACATTTTTTTGAGACTTCTCCTCCTTGGTGGAGTCATTTGCAATAAAATTGTTATACAATTTGGCAAAGGTTCAGTAATATATCACAGCAATCAAATATTAGACGTTTGTTTTCTGGTCTTAAAATTATTTTATCTATGCTCACTTTAACAAAAAAAAATGTGTTAATATTTTTGCTCTAGATTGTAATTTGATGAAGCAAGAGATAACTAGAATAAAATCCAGACCATTCAAGGTGCTTTTCTATCTTTAACAATAGATTTGACAGACCTCTTCCATTGGAGAAAGACAGCTGAATTTGTGCTAGTAAACCACAACACACAGTTGTGCATTATTGCTGCATTACTTCTGTTGTCTGTTAATGTTTTAGCAGGAGGCACTTTACCCACAGATAACCTGCATGTGTCCCAGTTATCATAACTAAATCTGTTTGATTAGCCCAGGGTGTCTCTCTCTCTCTCTCTCTCTCTCTCTCTCTCTCTCTGTTTGTTCTAAGAGAGTGAAACTGTTAAGTCTGAAGTTCACGGTGAAGCAGTCCGTGCTCCTCTTTCAGAGCATTAGTTACAGCCAGCTTCATCGAAACAAAATGGGTGTCCTTTTTGGATTATACATCCTGGGGATTATATTTATAGCCGTTCTTCTACTTCTTTTGGTATCTACCACATATCATCCACTTAAAAATTATATAGGAAAATGGAACGAAATGAGACCAATTCCAGGAATGCCAGGCGCTTATCCAATCTTTGGCAATGCACTGCAGTTTAAAGCCAATGCAGGCGGTAAGGGATTGTGATCTTTTTGACTAACATCAGCTCTTGTTACCATTGATTGATGATAATTTAACACTGCAAAATTATAAAAGTGTGTTTCTGTTAAAGATTTTTTCAATCAGGTTATTGAGGGCACAAATGAAAACAGACACCTTCCTCTAGCAAAGGTGTGGGTGGGTCCAGTCCCCTTTCTGATCTTGTATCATGCAGAGAATATTGAGGTGCCTATTTCTCAAATTGTATCCTCTCCATTTACTTTTTGATGTGTATAATTATGTTTTCCTCACAGTTTCTTCATACCTATGTTTTTCCATCAGGTTGTCCTCAGTAATTCCAGACACCTTGACAAGTCATACCCATATAGGTTCCTGCATCCGTGGCTCGGCACAGGCCTGCTCACTAGGTACGGTGGGTTTACCACCAATGTTTTGGGTGAAAATTACACTGTGCTTTCTCTTTTTTGCAATTCTATTACAATTTGTTGTAATGCTCATGGTAAATAAGTGAAATTAAATTAATAGGGTAGCATCAGAAAAAAATTATACTGTCAGTTTTATGTTAAAATAGCTTCTCTCATCTTAATATAGATGAATAATAGACATATTTAAGTATTTACATTTGAATGCTAATTTCCCCCAAAATGTGTAAACACAACATTGACTTTGACAAGCAACCAATGGAGTGAGGTTTGGGTGGGATTATCTCTTTCTTCGACCAATGGGAGATCAGTTGGGCTTTTGTTTGCTTATTAATTGCAAACTTTGTTAATTGCTTATATTACATTCTGAATAATATTTGGGACAACTTAGGTCTTTTTTTCTTGATATTGTGTGACAATCTGAGGGTATTTACATTTACACATTTGGCAGCCCCTTTTTTTATTCGAAGAAAGGTTTATGTGAAATTTGCTGGGATTTACCCCATGATTTTCCGATCATGAAATTGTTAAATAGTTTTAAAAAGCATATGCCCTCGTGTTTTCTTTTTTGTAATGTGTGAGAAGTTCTTTTTTACCTTTTACATTGGGTCACACCTGGAAAATAACAATTGTACCCAGAATTTTAACATAATGCTAGGGTTAAATACATAATTATATTTGCAATTTGGTGATGTTAGAAATAACTACATGTGTATTATGTATTAAGTAGGAAGAGCAGTGCTGTCTTGATCTCTCTGTTACCTGAAAAAAGCCGCACTCATGTCCTTCAAAGCTCAGAACATTTAAAGTCAATCTAAACTTTGTTTCACATAAGGTAGAGGACCACCTGCCAAACTGGCAGATCTCATATCTCATATTCAAGAGCAGCTTGCATCAAGCTCTATCAAAGAGCTATCAAAAGCACAGTTTATAATCAGCCACATTGGACACAAAGTCTCTGGCCATCTGTCCAAACGCAGAAATTTAATACAAAATGACCCCGTGTTCACTTTAGTCTGGTAGTAAGATAGGTTGAGGTCACAGACTTGACTCTTTTCAACTTTTCTTCCCACAGCACAGGGGAGAAGTGGCGTAACCGGCGTAAAATGCTGACTCCAACCTTCCACTTCTCTATCCTCACTGACTTCCTGGAAGTGATGAATGAACAAACGGATATTTTGATTCAGAAGATGCAGAAGCAGGGAGATGGAGAGCCGTTCAACTGCTTCAGCTACGTAACCTTGTGTGCTTTGGACATCATATGTGGTACAGTACATCCAGTCTTTCCTTAGCACAACGTGAGAGTGCTGTTGAGGTTTTCCTGCTGCTTTGTTTACACATTGCTCATGCATGCTAATGTAAAATAGCCCTAACACTTATCGCTTAGTTATAATAACCATTGATAAAACATATGGGATATGTTTTGTCTGCAACAGAAACTGCAATGGGAGAGAAGATCTATGCTCAGAGCAATGCTGACTCTGAGTATGTTCAAAGTGTCTATAAGTAAGTAGTGTATGTATGTAAGTATGTAAATACTTCAATGTTAGAGCATGTGTTCTTGCTAATAAATAGCGGAGCCATGTTGTCCTCTCTGAGAACTGACAGTGTTTATATTCCTCTTGCAGAATGAGTGACATCATCACCAAGAGACAGAGAGCACCATGGCTGTGGCCAGACTGGATCTACAACATGTTGCAGGAAGGCAAAGAACATTCCAGAAGATTGAAGATTCTCCACTCTTTCACTGCAAGTGTGAGTGATCACACTTTTTTTTTTCTGTGAATGTGTGAGACTTCCGATTCAACTGGTAAATAACTAAAACAATAACAAAGTCCAGTAAATTGTAAAACTATTTGCACTGAAAAACAATGTGTTTAGAATTATAATAATACATCAAAATAATGATAAGAAATGCTAGCTTGCAATATCAAGCAGCAATAACGGGCATTTTTTACAGATAAAATAACTAAAAGAGAATAACACCGGAAGCCTTGCACATTCAAGTTACGATTTACGTTAAAAATAAGGTGGATAGCACATGCTTAAACCCCCCCCCCCCCCCCCCCCCTTAAATCTAATTATAATTGTTAAATACAAACCTTTAGATTATTCAAACAGAATTTTCTGTTTTCTTAACCTGAAGGTCATCAAGGAGAGAGCGAAGTTCATGAGCTCTGAGCCTGATAGTGATTCTGACCGGGGGCAGAGGAAGAGACAGGCCTTCCTAGATATGCTGTTAAAAACTACTTATGAGAACGGACAGCATTTGAGTCATGAGGACATTCAGGAGGAAGTGGATACCTTCATGTTTGAGGTACAAATAAAACTATAAAAGGAACGTTTTTCAAGACAGAGGTTGAACATTATTTTAAGGACCATTCTCTTTAACAGGGTCATGATACCACAGCAGCTTCAATGAACTGGGCCTTACATCTGATTGGCTCCCATCCTGAGGTCCAGAAGGCAATGCAGGCAGAACTACAAGAAGTGTTTGGTACACAAGTCTTTTCCACAATGTGTTCTCAATGAAAGCAGTTGTTCTGTTTACAGCTTGGGAATGTTTCCTAACAACCCGAAGTTCAGCTGCATCTCCTGTCCTGTGTTCTGATTGGTAGGTTCGTCAGAGCGCCACGTGGGGGTGGAGGACCTGAAAAAGCTGCGCTACCTGGAGTGTGTTATCAAGGAGAGTCTGCGGATCTTCCCCTCCGTGCCTCTGTTTGCACGCAGCATCTGCGAGGCCTGTCAAATCAGTAGGTGGCAGCAGTTTGTCACCTTGCCAAACAGTGCAGCAAACGGCACAAGATCAAAGTTCTGCATTTTTTGATGCCACTCTCATTATTTGCATCTCAGCATAACAGCAGATGTCACAGCTTCTATTTCCATCTCACATTGTCAAATATGAAGCACCCTGAGTGTTTATTTCTAGCTAAGAGCTAAGAGTCTTTCATGTCAAGGTTAAATGAAAGAGCAGCTGGATGGGAAATAGCAACTTTTCAGGACAGAAAGTGTTGCAATGCGCAATAAATACATCCGTTTATCAATTTATTAATTAAAGCTTTATTCTGTCTCCCACACAGCGGTATAGTTTGGCATGTGTGCAGTGCGCTAAATCCTATTTAGTTGTTACATTTCTGTGACATGTATAAAATAACTGACTGAGGTTGTTTTGTTGCTCGTTTGCAGATGGGTTCAAAGTTCCAAAAGGAGTGGATGCTGTTATCATACCATATGCTCTTCACCGGGACCCGCGCTACTTCCCAGAACCTGAGGAATTTCGACCGGAAAGGTTTCTGCCAGAGAACAGCAAAGGGAGGCATCCATATGCATATATCCCTTTTTCTGCAGGGCCAAGAAACTGCATCGGTAAGAAAAAGAACAGAATGATAACACAAAAAATTGGTCTAAAAGTGACATATAATAGAAATGATAAGACTAAATGCTATCCAGTATAATATGAATTAATGTGAAAAGGAGCACATTTTAATTTTGGGGCCTTCTTAATGGGGCTGTGGGGGTGCATAAGACAAAAAGGTTGGGAAGCACAGCATAACGATATAACTGTACCATACAAAGGAGTGCATTTTATTACACGGGCCATATGCATAGAGATGGGAATCATAAAGAATTGATCGATTTTGCTTAAGTCTCACGGTTAGCTGAAAGCTGTATGTTTTTGATTAATGGAAAAAAATGGCTCATAAGAGACATTTGTCCAAGAATCAGACTAAAGTACAGTGGTTGCACATTAAGTGTTTGGTTCACTAAAAAGAACCAACTCACTAGAGACATTTGTTCAGGCTACCAACCAAAGCTCATTTGTAATCAGACTACAATAGTTGTACACCACAGGATGTGTTTGATTCACAAAACGAATCAACTCATTTACTCCCTAATCAGATTACACTGGTTGTGTAGTGTTTTGATTCTCTAAAATGAACTGGCTCATTAGAGTCATTTGCACTTGTAAAGTGACTACACTGATTGTGTTGTATGTTTTTGATTTACTAAACAGAACCATCTGATAAAGAGTCATTTGCTCTATAATCAGACTGCACTGGTTGTGTTGTATGTTTTTCATTCACTAAAAAGAATCGACTCATAAGAATCGTTTTCTCTATAATCAGACTACACAGGCTACGTTTTCTGTTTCCCACTGTAGATTCAGTAGCGTCATTCAGGTTCTGAACTTGAACCAGTTCTTGGTTCCCAACCTATGACATTATTATTATTAGAACTTTTTAAAGTGAAGTTTCTTTTTCTATTATACTTAACCCAAGAGTCAATCTGCTTATTGAGCATCACTATCTGAACGAGAGACTCAGTGCACTTATCTCCCACACTCAACTCCAGAGTGTTTGGGCCTCTATCCCACCTCTGAATGAGACAGATTGTTTCACAGCGAGTGGTGCTCGCAGGTTCAGGTCACTGGCCACACACAAGAATAATCTTCTAACAAAACTGATAGAGTGCCACATAGCTTTGGAGATTTATTATTTCAGCACTCGACTCATCTCCACTGCCTTCCAGGAATGAAAACTCCAAATTTGAACATTTGTAGAAATTTTACTTCTTGAGCGTCTCCCCTCTCATAGTCTTGTTGCCATTCCAAGACCTTGTTCTCTCTTTCCCATTTTCTCTTTTTCTGTGTATCTGTGGCTCCAGGCCAGCGCTTCGCCATGATGGAGGAGAAGGTAGTTCTTGCTACGATCTTGCGTCACTTTGACGTAGAGGCGTGTCAGAGCCGTGAGGAACTGCGGCCTCTGGGGGAACTCATTTTGCGTCCCGAGAAGGGCATTTGGATCAAACTACAAAGAAGAACCAAATAACTCTCAACACCATTAAAACTTACGGTTGCTTCAGTCCTCACATCACAGACAGTTGTTGTGCTGCTAGAGTTGTTGCGCTTCTAGCTTTGAGCAGACTCAAACGCAATGTGCTGTCATTTTTGTATTTTCTGTGATTGATTTTATGGGTAATTCTGTGGAATGGATGGTAAAAGGAGAGCTGAAAGTACCAGACTCTTATCAGAAGCTGAAAAAGCAATAAAATTAGCAAAATATCTTCTAAACAAACACCCAAAGCGAGGCAGATTTCTGATTCCATGTGGACCTAGTTATAAGTTAGAAATCGTGTACAGCACAAAATAAGCCAAGATAGGGTGATCGGTTAATTGACAACCTCAACACTGCTACTTACCATAATGTACATGAAATATTGATTTAAGTTGAAATTATTTTATTATATGAGAAAAAAGAGACCGCAGAGAGTTGTACATTAAACTAGCACAGCAAGTGCGACAATGATGAATTATAGAGTTTAGTGGTCATTCAATAAATATATTTAACCACATAATGTCATAATTGAATTGAATCAGAATCAAGTAAATCAACTCAACTGAGGCAACTATTTTTGCACATTTGCACTCTAGTTTTCCCTTTATAATGTTGAATAGTCTTTCATTCTCACTTGCGGGGGTAATTACAGAAAAAGAGGATGTACAAAACTGATCATTTGATTTCAAGCATACACTGCTGTTTAAAAGTTTTCGGGTCAGTAAGATTTTTTTTTTTTTTTTTTGGAGAAGAATAAATGTATACTTTTATTCAGTAAGTATGTATTACATTGATCACAAGTGACAGTAAAGACTTTTATAAAGTTGCAAAAGATTATATTTAAAATAAATGTAGTTCTTTTGAACTTTCTGTTCATCCAAGAATCCTGGAGAAAAATGTATCACGGTTTCCAAAAAATATTAAGCTAATATATTAAACTGTTTTCAAGGTTTACAATAATAAGAAATGTTCCTTGATCACCAAATCAGCATATTAGAATGATTTCTGAAGGATAATGTGACATTGAAGATTGGAGTAATTTCCATCACATAAATAAATTACATTTTAAAATAGAAAGCAATTATTTAAAAGCTGAGAGTAAGAGATTTGTTTCAAAAGCGTGAACAAACGTTTGGCGAATCGCAAATTGAGAGATCTTTTGCAGATCTAAAGCCCTCAGGGCTGTCCATTGTTAATCGTCTCGAATCACTGGATGAAAACGAGTCTTTGGCAAAAGTATTTTCAGACTAAACAGTGTCTGTACATCCAGACACACCAGATACCATCAGCACCTTATTCAAATACACAGATTGAATATAAGTGATGCTTAATCAAACTGACATTCATCATGGTGGAATGTCTAGAGGCTTTCATTTTGTGGAAATGTTTTCTTTAATTAAATGAGAAATTTAAGTCTCAGTGTGTATTTTGTCCCAGTGAACAAAACACTTTAAAAAGAAGCTCAGAGTGATTTTCATCAAAGATCAATTAAGCTCAGAAATGCTAACATGACGTACAACATACCATGTCTTTGATATTAACAACAACCAAATCTTTCTATTCATCCCCAGGGAGATTTTGCTAATTATATGAATTTGCATGAATAAATATCTCAGTCTGTGATGTCCAGCACTGTATATCTTTCATTAAGAATTACTTCACAACACTCAGTTCAGTTTCTACAAGCGTCACCTGTATCTCTGTATCATGCTCTTTAAACCTGCTCTGTCGGCTCATTTGGGGCTGATGAGTGATAAGGAGCAGGGCTCCTCCACAGAGAGGCAGTGTTGCTCCTCCTCATCCCTCGTCTGTCCTGAGCAGTGCCGGTGAGAGGACACCTTAAATCGTCAGACTGATGGGAAAGTCAGTTGACCCTGCCAAGTCCCAAACCGCTACTGCAATTCATCAAGACTAAATCTATCATCAAGAAAAAAATCATTTGATGGAAAGAGTATGGCACAAACGTAATGAAAGTGATTTTAAATTCATGTTTCTCCTGTAATTTAGATGAGTAGAAACAATTATGTAAATTTAAAATTAGTGATTGCAATTGTGCGGCTTTGCACCATGACATTTTTTCATGTCCATATTGTGTCTGCTGGTAGTCTTGCGTCTTGGCAGACAACAAATGGAGTATTCTGGGTAAAATGTCTGTATTTAATGTTGTAAGGTATCAATCCATAATTAAAATTGGCAAGAAAAATAACAGACATTTGAAATTGATGATGCAGTTTGACGAGTTATAGATGAAAATGTGCATTCATATTTAAGAGATGAGAGATTTCAAAGAGGTTTATATTCCGTCTGTGTTATTAGATCTCTAGGTTCTTGACTCAGTTTTAAAGAACCCTTTATGCCAAAAAGTGTTTTGAATGATTGCATAATACTTTCATTTTAATGGGTGATTTAAATTGTCCTTGTAATAAAGAATGTTGCTGCTTAATTCATAAAAAATCATTAAATTTATATTAAAAATAATTATATGAGCTGTTTAATTCATTATTTTTTTATAAAAAAATAAATAAAATAATGACAACTAAATCCATAAAATAAGATGGGAACCCCTATGAAACACCTGGTAGAACACTTTAAGGTTCTATATAGAACCTTTTCTTCCAAGAGTGCACATTGAGAGAGAGATTTAGAGATAAACATTAATCTCCAAAAGTCTAAGACAACTAGTGAAAATGTTTTTTGTTTTGTCATTACAAATTGAGTGAACAATTGTATAACTGAAATTATAAAATGCCTTAATATTTGGTTTGTCCACCTTTTGCTTTGATGACGGCAGCACTCGAGCTGCATGAACTCAAGTTTGTGTGAAACCTGATGATCATGTTTTCCTGCATGATTTGAGAATCATCCAAAGAGCCTCTTGTGCTTTTATGGAAGCAAGAACAGCTGACCGTCTCTGCGGTCATATAGAATCATATGATCATAGTCACAAATTTGATTATTTGATTAGCAATCTAGAAATAGAGAAGAATCGTAAATATTTCATTTATCATTCATAACATTTCTTTGTTTTGAATGTTCCAAAGTCTGAAAACTCTCTGCTCTGTTTTCAATTTCAAGGTTTAATAAAAAAAAAAAAATCCAAGATTTTCAGTGAGGTCTCAGCCAACTGTACTTCTAAACATATGGTAGTATCCACCTGTACTAACTGTGCAGTGGGAAGGTGATAATGTGCCAGTGTTTTCTTTAGCTGGAAGGCAGAGTCATTATAGCACAAAGAGATTACAGCAGATAACACAGTCTTAAGTGTTCCATTCTTCAAAGGACACATCTCATCAAACGCCTCTACCTACATCACCACACAGAGATCAATGCTATCCAAAACATAAAGGCGAGTGTCAAATCCCTTCTTCCGGAAACGACTTGAATTACTTTGAATAGTGAAGAAAAAAAAACTCACAGAACTGAAATACTGGGGGAGGGATGGCATCATTCATATCAGTCAATTAAGCAAGTATTTTCATCTTTGAACAATTTTAATATTAACTTAACTCAATATAGCCCAATATTCATTAAAAAAAAAAGACCTCCTTTTATAATGTGACACATACTACTATACACACTAATTGCTTCTCTGGTCTTTTTCCTGACTTGAGGCCTGGACAGGTCAGTCAAGAATAAAATACATAATTGCTTTGAGAATCTGTTTGCAGTGGCCAATAGGGCAACTCATTTTTGATCATTGTCTTAGTCACTGATGTCAATAATTAGTGTAAATTGATTGGTCTCCTGCAATTAAAAAATAAATGGTAGTTTAACTATAGCGGACAATACAAACAGCCTTCTGTCATTATTGCATCTTGTACCATCATTGCAATGTTCATTTTAATGTTTGGAGGCAAAAGGGTCGCTCAATCTGCGCATCTGGTCATAAATTCTCTCCCCTTTTTCACACTAAATCACTAGTCCGGCTCCAACATTCTACAAGATAATGGCCACAAAAAGACCCGGTGTGACATTAGTTGCCTTTCCAAATTTTATACAGAGACATCTCTAAATCTCTCCTGTGACAACAAAAACATTACATCATTAGGCACGACAAGCACGAAAAGGCCAGGTGGCAAAGGACAATGGAAAGCACCCAATACACATAGGCACAGATTTGTCGCATTTAACTCATAATCAAACTATTCCAAAATGTATATGATGTAATTCCTTTTGTTGAATGTATGTCCCTTTGTTATATTAACCTAGTTATGATTCTTTAGTTATGTTAGGGTAACTTCAGGTTTAATATGTATCACTGTTTGTTTTAGATGTTTGCATACCCCATCTGTTTGGTATTGAAATGAACCTCTCTTTATGCCTTAATTAGTGAAGTTCACAACGTAATTTTCGGGAGGAGTGAACCCATCTAATCTTTCAATTAACTGCCGGAGGATTTAAGCAGCCGCTTACCTTTCTCTGGCATCAGCTATTTTGGCATCCCTCCACCTCCCCAACTCCACCAACATAATTTAGGCATCTTGCTACCATACTCATCATCCAAGCATTAGTAGTCCCACTGGGGGGGTATATCTAAGCTCGAGTTGAAGCTGCTTCCTTGAGCCCCTCCATTGCGTAAAACTGTACAATTTCCTAGACCAACATAAGAAATGCAAATAGGCTGTGAAGGTGAACAAAGAAAACTTTCTCCTGCTAAAACCTATGATTGGTCATCTTAAAAAAGATGGGTGTGTGTTGATTTGGCCTTAAGAGATTTCTGATCAAGAACATCTTCACTCTTTTTTTTCTCTGGTGAGATGGGCACTTTCCTGTCTTTCCAGCAACTTTCAAGTTAACTTTGTTCAAACTTCCTGTGGACAACCAATCTCCGGAAGAATCCAACATATATATATATATATATATATACAGTAACTGTCATACAAACTGTTGCCATAGTTTACATCAGGTAATACTAACAGAGTGCAGTGTTTTATTGACAACATGTCTAAGTATTTTGACTACCAGTATCTTGTTTGTGAACAATGACACAAGGACTTTTCATTCTGATGGCACTGATATGTTCATTGACATATATACTTACTTTTGAGAGATGAACTAAAGATTTTGAGTAAGTTACAGGCTTTTGCAGGTAATCCAATGCGTGGTGCTGTTTGTACGAATTGTTTTGAAAATGCACATACTTCTTTGCAAATATTAAGGATGATTTGAGAAATGCACTAAAGCGACTGAGAAAAACTGTAATTGTATAAATATTTCCTCTTTGAGCAAGTTTGTTACATCATCTTGTTGCAAAGCTGATTGTTTTGTATGTTGTAATGGACTATAGTGCTCAACAACAGCCTTATGATAAGCTTTATAATTAAATTATAAAATAATCAAATCAGTATTTCATGTCCATGTATATATTTATTTGGTGAGCCATAAGTTATAAGTGGGGAATTCTAAAGAAGCCATTTCTTTTCAGAAATTTAAAAACATATAGCCTATACAAATAATATTATACTGACAGTAAAGTAGAGAAATTACTTGTGTATTTAGGGGTGGATCTGTTGTGAATGTCATCTTTTAAACTTGAACGTACCTTCTTCCTTTTATATGGCTAGAATGCTTCTGTTTTGATCCTTTAATGCAAGTCTTATAGAGAGGCATCATGTTAAAGGCCAAGTCAGAAAGTGGACTTCAGACTTAAAGCATATACATCATTTAAATATTAAAATAATCGTTAATGACAAAGGCACTTCTACATGGAGCTTTTTTTTTTTCTTTTTTTTTTTGTGATAAAATCTGTCACGTTTTATTCAT
Source organism: Rutilus rutilus (assembly GCF_951802725.1). NCBI lineage: Eukaryota > Metazoa > Chordata > Actinopteri > Cypriniformes > Leuciscidae > Rutilus > Rutilus rutilus. The sequence continues at coordinate 20,137,236 of NC_140219.1, read as the reverse complement.
GTTTTCTATTTGTGCTTATGCCATGTTCTTTTATTTTATAATTTGTCATGTTTCCTGTTTCATGTCATGTGATTCCCTGATCCCTCATGTATGGCGTTATTTTTTAGTCAAAAGTTATGAGCGTGTAAGACATGCTCACGAGCACATTATGTTATTTCACACGTGCAAAAATGAACCTTCAGCTGGCATGATAAAAGTACTCGCGCACAAATTCAACAACCGAGAGGTGAACAGGTAGCTGCGAGCGAGCGCCTGGCATACGCTCATAGGTTAACTCTGCTTGTACAGTGGAATCCTGCTCGCGCGCAGCGGGCTTCTGCTCGCGGAGTGCTGTTTTGCTCGCGCAGTGGATTTCTGCTCGCTCAGCTGATTTCTGCTCCCTCGAGTCTACATGACTTTTGACAATTTGGGGGCGGAAACCAAGGAGGGCACTGACCCTCTTATGATTGGTAATGAGAGCTGTCAATCAAGGTACCGCTGAACCATACGTCATAGCAGTGTGAGGACGACAGCGCCAGCCTGACAGTCTGATGCCGGAAGTGGGCGGGGTCAAAGTCCGATGCCAGAAGTGGACGGAGTTCATGTTTAACACGGTAGAACAAGGAAAAGAAGAAGAGAAGAAGCTAAAAATAAGTTATATCTTTGTTGGATACAACATACTTAACGTTACGCTTATACAAAACGGCTCTAAGTATTTTGTAAGTTAATATTCAACAATACTATTGATCTGTCATTGACACCATTATATGAGAACTGAACTGAGCTGGATGATAACATCACAGTTTTGAATGGCTAACGTAACGTTATATAGATTAATTAACTGAATGAATCACTTTTTTTACAACAGAAATGAATCAACCCTGAACCTACTTAATCTGGATTATGACACTATTTTGTTCTAGATCTAGCGAGACAAACTTAGTTGCATTATTTCCCTATCCGTGTAAAGCTGCTTTGAAACAATCTGTATTGTAAAAAGTGTTATATAAATAAAGGTGACTTGACTTAATAAATGTGACTAAGTGAGAATTGTGACGATGGCACTTGATTATGTATTGTTATTTTAGAGCTGGATTGTATCACTTTGTTAGGTTACATATTTATGGTTTGTGGTTTAATTTGTTGTTAAGCGTTGTATTTTATAGAATTTGTTAAATTTTCGGACCATGAGAATTGCATTAATTGTATTTTATTTCACCTACAGAACCACATAATTCAGAGAGGTTCAGCGCTAAAAGCTTTGGAGCAATGCACAACATGCTGCAGAAATGTTCACTGCCCTTTTTGTGATAGCAGTATTTTTAAACAGACAAAACGGGACAAATTGAATAATCACATTAAAATCCACTTTAAAAAGGCTGTTGTTCATGGAGGTATGAACATCTGGAGTTATTTTTTAATATACAGTGGCAATAGATATTATTTTACATTTATCCATTTGGCAGACGCTTTTATCCAAAACGACTTGCTTTGCATTTCAAGGTACACATATTTAATAGTAGTCCCTTTGGAATTAGATGGTTTTCTGCATGATTTAGACAAAATATTAAATTATCTTCATTAACGTCTAAAGGTTACACAAACAATCCACACTGAAACTTAAGCTAACAAAACACAAACAATGATATATTTCTGTGTTTATATTTTGTTATAATATTTTATATCTGTGAATGCATCCCATTAAACATGCAAACACATAGGATAAGTTTGAGTAGGGTTGGAATTAAAGGAGATGAAAGGCGCCTCAGGATTAACTCCATTTGTATGGAGTTTTGATTTATTTTATTTATTTTTCACTTGAGAATTATTGTTAAATGTGTGCCTGCATAACTTTTATAAGATTTATTTTCTTTGGTTTGATTTGATTTTTTATAACTTATTTATTATTTAGTTTGATTTTGTATTTTTATGTAATTACTATTATTTATTTGGAGCAATTAAATCAAATGTTCAAACGCTCAACCTTTGTTTTCATATCATTATTTTGTTTTAAGCTTTGTTCAATTTATATTGTTAATCATTTGACTCAACAAATGGTTTAAAGTATAATTTTAACTTTTAAAAAACTATTAACATTTGTTAATAGTAGTATATTGTATTTTGTTAATAGGACAAAACATAATTCTTATATTTTATCATATTTGAGATATTCAATTTTCAATTAAATCGTTTAAATGCCTTGCTGCGCCCACTTCCGGCATCAGACTTTGACCCCGCCCACTTCCGGCATCAGACTGTCAGGCTGGCGCTGTCGTCCTCACACTGCTATGACGTATGGTTCAGCGGTACCTTGATTGACAGCTCTCATTACCAATCATAAGAGGGTCAGTGTCCTCCTTGGTTTCCGCCCCCAAATTGTCAAAAGTCATGTAGACTCGAGGGAGCAGAAATCAGCTGAGCGAGCAGAAATCCAATGCGCGAGCAAAACAGCACTCCGCGAGCAGAAGCCCGCTGCGCGCGAGCAGGATTCCACTGTACAAGCAGAGTTAACCTATGAGCGTATGCCAGGCGCTCGCTCGCAGCTACCTGTACACCTCTCGGTTGTTGAATTTGTGCACGAGTACTTTTATCATGCCAGCTGAAGGTTCATTTTTGCGCGTGTGAAATAACATAATGTGCTCGTGAGCATGTCTTACACGCTCATAACTTTTGACTAAAAAATAACGCCATACTCATGTGTTCCTTCCATGTGGTTCCGTAGTTCATGTGTCATGTTCTGATTTGTGCCATGCAGTGATTACCGTAATTACGAGATTTCAACTTGTAAAGAGCTTTCACTTTCTTGTAGAGCTTGTAATTACAATTTGTACACCGGAATAAAATTGCAATACACATGCAATAAAATGCAAATTAATTATTTAAAAATCATACAATGTGATTTTCTGGATTTTTGTTTTAGATTCCATCTCTCACAGTTGAAGTGTACCTATGATAAAAATTACAGACCTCTACATGCTTTGTAAGTAGGAAAACTTGCAAAATCAGCAGTGTATCAAATACTTGTTCTCCCCACTGTATAATGTCGTATGTCATGTCGTATGTCATATGTCTCATGTCGTATGTCATGTCATGACCACAGGAAGGCACCCCTGCCTGCTCCAGCCCCACAGCCTGCCAAACGCCAGGCCAAATGGCGCTTCTGAGACGGGCTGCTCAGAGATGGCACTCAGTTCTTTTTAGGAGGTGGTAGCAGGACCACGCCTTCCCCCGGTGGAGGGCCGGGGGAGAATATTTTGTTCTCCACTCCCCACTGCTCACCCCTCGGTGGGCAGCACCTTATTGTGGTTAAAGAAAGAACTGACACACCCATCTCTGAGCCCCCATAGTTCTCTGATGACAGTGCGCGCCACTCACGAGCCTCGCCACTCCCGTACCCCTCTGTTGCCAGACCCCTGGCAGAGCAGGCCCCCGTGGAACACTGGTCCTTCCCTGGCCTCCTCTGTCAGGACGCGGCAAATGACCGCGCCCCCACACCGGGACGCTACGCCTCCCACGTCTGGGCCAGTCATTCCGCTTCGCTGCCCCATTGAGGGTACATCTATTGTTCGCATGACCCCACTGGTTCAGTTCTTGGGAGCTTGGTTAGAGCTTCCCAACCTGTCCCGCTGGGTCGCGAGAACCATCAGGCTTGGCTACGTGATTCAATTCGCACGGTCTCCTCCCCGATTCTGGGGAGTCCGTTACACGATGGTTGGTGGCAATGCCCCTGTCATGCGTGCGGAGGTCGACACCCTACTAGCAAAGGGTGCGATCGAGACTGTCCCTCCAGCTGAAATGAAGTCCGGCTTCTACAGCCCCTACTTCATTGTACCCAAGAAGACCGGTGGGTTACGGCCAATCCTGGACCTGCGGGTCTTGAACCAATCCCTTCACAGGATTCCATTCAAGATGTTGACAGCGAAACGCATTTTCGAATGCGTTCGTCCGTTGGATTGGTTTGCAGCGATCGACCTGAAGGATGCATACTTTCATGTCTCCATTCTTCCTCGACACAGACCGTTCCTACGATTTGCTTTCGAGGGGCAGGCATACCAGTACACGGTTCTCCCATTCGGGTTAGCCCTGTCTCCTCACGTCTTCACGAAAGTCGTCGAGGCAGCCCTTGTGCCACTCCAGCAACATGGGTTTGCATCCTGAACTATCTCGACGACTGGCTGATTCTAACTCACTCTCGAGACCAGGTTTGCGAATACAGGGACCTGGTGCTCCGGCACCTTGCCCATCTGGGCCTTCGGGTCAACTGGGAAAACTGTGGTTCCAGTGAAGTTATTTCAGAGGCTGCAGGGGCATATGGCATCCGCAGTGGCAGCCACGCCGCTCGGACTGCTTCATATGAGACTGCTTCAGCACTAGCTTCGCGTTCAAGTCCCGAGGTGGGCATGGCAACCAGGCACGCTCCGAGTACCAGCTACTCCGGACTGCCGTCAGACCTTCATCCTGCGGACAAACCTCAGCTTTCTACATGCCGGTGTGCCCTTAGAATGAGTTTCAAGGCATGTAGTTGTGTCAACAGATGCCTCCACCACGGGCTGGGGTGCCTTGTGCAATGGGCTCCTGGACAGGACCCCAGCGCCTTTGGCATGTTAATTGCCTCGAGTTGCTGGCAGTACGTTTGGCTCTGCACAGCTTCCGTGTGTTGCTCAAGGACCAACACGTACTAGTCCGCTCAGACAATACCGTGACAGTAGCGTACATCATCCGACAAGGTGGTCTACGCTCTCGCCGTATGTCGCAACTCACCCGCCACCTCTTCCTATGAAGTCAGAAGCATCTGAGGTCGCTTCGAGCCATTCACATCCCGGGAGAGTTGAACTGTGCAGCCGAGGATCTCTCACGGGTTCAGCCACTTCCTGGGGAATGGAGACTCCATCCCCAGTTGGTTCAGCTGATTTGGGTACAGTTCAGCGACGCACAGGTAGATCTGTTTGCCTGAGATCTGAGACGTTTTGAGTGAGCCTTTGTCTGGTATCAATCTTTAGTCCTTTAACAATAGATCTCTTCTATAGTTATAACCATGTGCTTTTTGAAGTGTTCATGCAACACTTCAATATCCCTAGCAGACCCTGAATCGAGCCAGTAATCCAAACCCTATATAATTGGAGTATGACTTAAGGTCACGCTTTCAGAGGCAGCCTGGACTTAGATTCCCCCGGAGCTACATGGATGCTCTCCATTTCAACCTTAATTTGGGCTTCAGTGTGGTGGATCTGCACAGATCTTCAACATGAAAGTGAAGGGAAATTGATTTTCTGGAGCCTGGTCTCCATGAGCTGAATATTTAAATTCCCCCAATCCCTTCAACAGCTCCAGGCTTTGGAAGATACCCAGCTCCTTATCGATGTTTCGCTAACACATTGGTTTTTCATTGTAAAACATCAAGGGCATGTTGTGAAGAGCTGTCAAAGAAGATTTCAGATAAATGTTTTTTTTTTTTTTACTTAAAACACTGTAAATGGCAGTCTAAAGTTGGGTTTACCCTCATCCTGACACAGTTAAAGAAGAGCTCTAATGAGATGGAGCGGGTTAACTATATGCTATATTGAACAGTGCTTCATCTCTTCAACATAATACAGAGCTCGTTACCTTGGCAATTGTTACACTATTAATATGCTTGGGGAGTGGAAGAAGTCATGTTATTGTTTGTGGCGTCCTAATTTATATTTTTGCATGATTGAGTTGTTGGCAAATTCTATCTATCTATCTATCTATCTATCTATCTATCTATCTATCTATCTATCTATCTATCTATCTATCTATCTATCTATCTATCTATCTATCTATCTATCTATCTATCTATCTATCTATCTATCTATCTCCTCTTTTGCACCAGCAGAGTGTAAAATTATGGCATAGATTGAAATATTTTTTTTTCTCATAACACTGATGAATATGTCACAATATCTAGAAGCTCCATTCATTAATTAATCCATGATCATATTCTGTGTTTATTATGTTATCAGTGAGAAGAAAAATGTCCTTCAAGTGCCTTCTCCTGCAATATAGATCTTGCGCCATTGATTTTGCATGCTACAAGCAGTGCCCAGTGCCTTTGGGTTGAGTTTATTATATCAGTCTTTGCCTGGTAGTGGCAGATAAAGCTTAGTGATCACAGATATTTAATATATAAGAAAAAGATTTATAAAGGTGGGTAAAAGCATTCATACATCCCTTGTCTCTGTGTGTTGTATAATCTCTTAACTCTTTGGAAATACTGTATACATTCTCTTGATGTCAGAGCTGATCTGTGTTATGTGGAACATGAGTAGGACTGTGCATGACATTTGGAAGGTCATATAGATAAACATATAGGGACAGAGTCATCGTCCCTGATGTCAACAGTAAAGGTCAGCTATTTCCAGAAATTAACAAATAAAAGTAATATATATGACTATATTCAAGGGATTACATTTCAAATAGACAGTTCATAAAAATACATTTCATTAACTAAAAAGAGTCAAGTTCATCTAGTAGAAATTATAGTAACACACATGACACTACAACAATGCAAGGAACATTAACAAACAATACAAAACACCTATAATGTACAACTAATAACATAAGTAAACACTTTTATTCAATTAAATAAAATATAATAAAATGTAAGGAATCATACAGAGACTTCTGGGAGCACCCTTTACATATGAAGGTTTTAGTCAAGTAAATTTAATTAATTTAAATTAATTTATATATGTTAAATCAGGTAGAAATAGGTCAGTAAAAACTGCAAGTTACCACGTTACCACAGTGGTAATTTAAACTTTTTCTTTCATATAGAATGACAGTACAATTACACACATTGTCCATTGAATCTAATATTTTTTAAGTAACTTACAATTAGCCAATTAACAGTTTTTACTGTAGCTTGTTTACTGTTAAATTCTACATTGCAGAAAAATTCTCTTGATATAAATATCACTACTTAAAACTATTCATCCCAGAACTAAAAAAGCTCACTATTGTTATACTCAAGTATATATTACAATATAAAACGTCTCGGTTACATATATGTAACCCTCGTTCCCTGAAGGAGGGAACGAAGACGTAGTCGAATTGTCAACTGATTGGGATCACGCCAGGGAGCCGGTCATCTTCAAGTACTATTGAAACGAGCCAATGGAATTGGTGTGCGTGATTTGCATTACACACTCTGCCCCCGCAGCGCAGGTATAAATAAGGAAGTGGATGCACGCACTAGTTGCTTTTCCGCTGAGGAGCCGAGCGTAACTCGGAGTCAGCGGTGGTCCAGCAGTAGTGGCGACGGGACTTCGTCTCCGTTCCCTCCTTGAGGGAACGAGGGTTACATACGTAACTGAGACATTCCCTTTCAGTCGCTCACGTGCAATGTTGTCGACGTGTCGACTGATTGGGATCCCTATTAAAACGCCAGTATTGCTGCCACCTTCCAGTGCCTAGACAAAAGGCTCCTGATGCCCCACGCATTCTTGAGGCGGAGATGGGACAGGGCTTAGGCCAGGGAAGTCAATGCTGTAACGGAAGGAAGAGACGCTGCGGAAGCCACATCCTGCCCGAAGGGAGGTAACATGTGGAGAAAACACATATGGACTGGGTGGATGACCGGGCGGTACAACATATGGAATGTCACTGGGGTGGCTCCAGCCTAGGACAGGGGGCAGACTCAATCGGACAGTGCCGAGGGAAGACACGGGCTCGCCGCAGGGAGCCGTACCGTGGAAGAATACACATATGGGATCGCCGTAGGGATCACAACATATGGACCCAGCCTAACACAGGTTCCAACAGTGCATACGAGTGATAGACCTGGCTTCGGACGTTCTGCCACATCCGTTTCCGAAGGGTATGGAGGAACTCGACAGGGTTCGGCTAATAAAGGGAACTCACTGGAACAAGAATTGTGCACGTATCCATTCCATAGGAGGGGAATGGCACAGCAAGCCGACACTTCGAACTGGGCTTACAGTGAAAGTGGCTTCATGTGAAGGGAGCCCACGGGAAGCAGCGGTTCGACACATAGGCTAGTTCTCTAGCGAACGTGATAGGTGTCGCCCAGCCCCCAACTCAATTTAACATATGTTCAGCGAGACACTCTGTGTCAACGCCTAGGAGGGAGCAATACTCTCACTTAGGAGGAGCTCACCAACCAGGTGGGCACATGCATCTTGGGAAAACTTTCTCACCAAGATGAAGGCAACCACGTGTATTGGGCCAACCACTGCTTGGAAACAGCCTTCCCTTCTGCTGGTCTCCGTAACAGACAAGAGCTGGTCTGAGGTTCAGGCTTTGCATTCTGAGTACGTATAACCGCAGTGGAGCGGACGAACAGAGAAAAGCCAGGGCTGGGTCTGCCTCCTCCGGGGCAGCGCTTGCAGGCTCACCACCTGGTAGGAACCTTACCCTCTAGAAAGAGACCAAGCAAGCAGGAGAACTGTTTCTCTAAAAACAGGATTTTTAACTCACTGCCTGCAGGGCTCAAGGGAGGTCTCTGCAGTGCAGTAGCACCATAGATAAATCCCAAGAGGGTAAAGAGGGGGCGCAAGGCAGATTCAGTCTCCTTGCTCCCCTCAGGAACCTGACGATCAAGTCGTGCTTCCCACGGATTTATATCCACTGGATCATGATGTGCGTCAATACAGAGGCAACAACATTTTGAGGTGGAGGAGACAGCCTGAAGTGATCGAACACCTCTGGGATCTCCTCACGGAGAGAAGACTCAATTTAACGAATAGGTTTCACTTCTAAGGGGGAGCGTGCCTCATTTTGAGAGGTGCTCTCACAGAAGTGATTGTCTCTACAGCATAAAAATTCTTGCGGTAGTAACCAGAACCTCCACGTCCCGTTCTTTTTAGAACCAGACCTGGAACTCTCCAAGGTCTAAACCTGGGTGCCATCATGCCCCATCCCTGAGAATGTACTCAGAGGAAGGAGTCAGGAAGGATTGTCGAGAGGAGAGGCCTGGTTGGGCCAATAAGGGCCAACTAGCAAGACTTGCTCCATCTCCTCCCTGACTTTAGTACAGTTGTGTGCAAGAAGGCTCACTGGGGAACGCATTTCTGCGGGGGCCCTGGGTCCAGCTGTGGCCAGAGTTTTTTCTGTGTCAAGGGATGTCCACTCAGACAGGAGAAAAAACAACTGGCGGAGGGACGAGTCCGGAGGGGAACAGATGTAACTGTGCGGTCCTGAAGTGGTGCCAAACAGCTGGACTACCTGGGGACAGAGACTCCACTCTCCCTGGGCCATAGGCTGTCGTGAGGCTTGTCAGCGGCACGATTGAGCAGGCCAGAAGTAATAAGTGGAATGAAGCGACCTCAGAAGCTTCTGACTCCGAGGAGGAGGTGGCGGGTGAGTTGTGACATGCGAGGGAAGCGTAGGGCAATGGTCGCAATGTTGTCTTTTCAGACCAGTACAAATTCGCTGAGTAGCGGTGTCTCAAAGCGAGATGAACTGCAAGCAACTCGAGGCAATGGATGCCAATGCAGTCGGAGAGCCGTCCAGACCTCCTTTACTGCATACCCTTTGTACGTAGCCCCTCAGCTGGTATTGATGGACTCTCGTTCTAGGGACCGTTGGCCCGGAGAAACAAAAGGTCTGTTATGGACTGAGGGTTTGGCGGCAGGCCAGGGCGCTTTCACACGGAGCGTGCCGCTCTGCCATGGCTACCTCGGGACTCGGCCGTTCATATGGAGGAAGCCGAGCGGCTGCGTCTACCATGTGCCCCAGGAGCCTCTGAAGAGTTTCAGTGGGACCCTTTCTCACTTCTATACAGTACTAACCATCCACACACTCTTTTTCAGAGATGCGGTGGACCAAATCCATCTCCAAACTAGAAAAGAGATCCTCAGCCTGTGGACGAGTTTACTCTTTCCCAGTTGACCTGAGGACCCAACTGGCTATGAGCACTTGAAGGGTAGGACTTTGTACTGATACTTCACACCTTTCGAACGCACAAACACAGGATGGCCTGTGGTGCGGAAGGATAGAGATCTGAAGTACATGTCTCTCAGGTCGAACGCTGCAGACTAATCTTGGGGATGGAGCATTTGGAAATGCATCTCTGTGTAACAAACTGAACGGAGGCTTCAGAAAAAGGGCCCTTCTCAATTAACACGTGACCAAGATGGTCGTGACCCAACTCTCTAGGGTACAATGAAGTATGGGCTTATAGAAGCCGGCCTTCATATCGGCTGGAGGGAGCGGCTGCATCGCGTCCTTCGCCAGTAGACTGCGATGTCCGCACACAAGACAGGAGCACTACTCAACACTTAGGTGTGACTAAAGTCACTAATTTTACAAGCATATTTGCTCAACACCTAGGTGTGATAAATATCACAAATTTTAGGAGCATATCTGCTCAACACCTACGAGTGATGAATATCACTGAGCTTGGGCGGAAGCCAAGCGAAAAGGAATCACATGCCGAGTCTGATGGTATAGTTTGGGGCCATCTGGAACGGTTGGGAAACATTTTTGGCTTCCACGAACCGGGCCAGGGGACCACAGACGTACCCGAGGTGGGGCAGCGAGGTGGAGGACAGGGACCCGGCTCGGAAGGTCCGAAGAAGGGTCTGAGTGTGGTGCACAACACTTACCTGTCTCCACGAGACGGCCAGGGATGCGTGAGAAGGAGGATGACCGGGTCCTTGAACCACGGCTTGCCCGCAGGAATAGACGAGAACTCACAGGCCTTAGGGGGGAGACGAGGATTCCCCTGTCCAAAATGCAGCTGCCGCCGAACACAGGTGCACCTGTGTCGCGACAGACCGCTCCACTGGAGGGATAGCCTCGCAACCCTTCTCCTCCGTCAAGGGTAGTGAGGGGGAAAAACTATTCAGGCAGTTTCTGGCAGAGAGAGGTGCTGTCCACAACCTGGTAAGCTCTCCATCCACTTCGGGAAAGAAAGGCACTGGGGCGGCGAGCTGAGAACCAGCGATACCAATCCTCCAACCGAGACGGTGGCAGCCGTCGGCAGCCTCGACGGCCCGTTTCAGCATTGCTGACAATTCTGGATCCGGCTCGGGCAACGTTACACTCCCAGAGGGAGATGATCTCCAGAGGCCAACTCACCGTCCGATGCTGCTATCGACATCCTATCCTCAATTGAAACGGCTGATCGTTCCATTACAGAGGGACCAGCACATTCAACAGGAAATTCCACCGGCTGTGATGTGATGGAGGAGTGAGGAGCTCACAGGGAATGGTTACTGGGCGAGACATCCATCACTATCCTCCGATCACCCATCCCACACGAAGATGACTGGCTCCCTGGCGTGATCCCAATCAGTCGACACGTCGACTACGTCGAACGTGAGCAACTGAAAGGGAACGCATTTTATGTTGTGACCAGAAAAAATGCAGTTACAGAATAAAAAGTTTTTTTGAAAATAGTTTATATAAATAGTATCTAATTTTCATACCCAGTAAAGGCAAGATGAAACAGTTACAAAGTAAACAAGCAACACTATGTTTGCTGTCAATTACACACTACATCTGTCACACGGTGACACAAGATCCTCCTGAATGCATGCTCATTTTCATCTTCATTATTATCACTTAGCCTACTGTAAATAACCATTCTCTGATGAAACCCAGGCTATGATTGCTGCCATGTGATAGATGCTTATGGTTATGCAATATGCAATAGAAGTTAAAAATGGGTAGCGAGAGAAGGGAAGTGACAGGAAGGACCAGTTCAAAGACTGTATTTATACCAGCAGAGACACTCAGCCGAGGTGAACAGCACCATGCTGGCCTGGGTGACATGAGAGCTGCAGTCGGCTCATTGTGAAGGTTACCACAAGTCTTTACAGCTCTCCATAGCTTTTGTATCAGATTGCCCCCGTCTGTGTTTATTAACAACCAAATGGGGAAGCTGCACACTGCCTGGGAACATCAGTGAGGGAACTGATAGAGTGAACCTGAATAGAAAACTGAAAAGAAGCCACCCACTTCTCATCCTACACAGCCCTGCTCTTTAACTTTGAAAGTGTCCTCAGAGAATGGGAAAAACACATGGCATGATACCAAAAGCATTGCCAATGCATATGTGAGATGAGCAGCCTCCTTCTGGGATCAGACAGGATGCTTTGGTGTAGGATCTGCCAGCGCTTATTTCTTTGTCATTTGACACTCTTTGTTTTCTATATAAGGGGAAATATGCATCATTAGGATGCACATGTATCTGGGCTGTGAGCTGACAACTAGATAACTTGTGCTGTTGCCATAACTCAATATTATGGAGTTGAACCCCTGAAGCTTGATCTTGACCAGGTATTGATTTATTTCTGTTGAGACTGTAGCTGCTGCTTATGTCTTGATATCAAGTTATCATGACCAAAAAGGGAGTGGGTTTTTTTTTCTGTTTGATTGTTTTGAGTATTAATTGTCAAAGGAATAGTTCCCCAATGAGGGAAAAATAATGACTGTGAGCAAATAATGACAGATTTGTGAATTGTTTCAACGGACTGGGGTAAGCATATTCTCCATGGCCATATTTTAAAGGGGTGGTTCAGGATTTTGGACATCGGACCTCATTTCCAAGTTAGCCTGGGTGTTATTTATCAGTGGAGACAGTTTTCAAAAATTTTCATCCAGTCCTTCCAGTTGCATAGTTCGCCGGTGCTAGGCTAGCACATAGTTTGATTTCTAACATTATTCTCTCAAAAGACATTTACATCGATAGTCTGGCGTTCTAATTTATTTGCTTTTGGTGTACTGTGGAGTGGGTAAAACTGTTTTTAATGGCAGGCTAGCAGATACCGTTGACTCGCGCTATTCCTCCAATCCTCTTCGGTGGTTCTGCCCAGCTGTTCTGATCTGCCTTGGGTTTCCCGGTCATCAGCTCTGCCTTGGTCTGAAGATCCCTCAGCACCACCTCGAGCCTCCAAGGCCCTGACGTCACCTCAGCCCTCCAACACATTGGCTACACCTTGGCTCCAGGCTCCCTCAGCTCCACCGTGGTCTGTCATCCCTCAGGCTTCGCTGGGGTCCCTTGTCCCTCTGGCTCCACCTTGGTTAGTCGTTGCTCTGGCTATGCTTCTGACTTCCGGATCTCCAGCTTTGCCTCAACCCTCTACCCCTCTGGCTCAGCTGGGCTCCTCCTTCCCTCTGGTTTTGCCATTGCCCTTAGTCACACCAACTCTGTCGCGGTCTGCCAATTCCATGTCTCCAACTTGGTCACATGAGCCTGCGGCTCCGCCTTGGCCCTCCTGGCCATCTGTGTCACTCTGTGTCTTCATCTCCTCAGTTCTATCTGGGTCTCCTCCATTCACACCGCCACCTCTGTCAGACGGACTACTGGTTCGGTCCTGTCTCCTCTCTTCTCCAGTTCCGCCTTGGGCCTTTATACTGGTTCTGCTCTGGGTCTTCCTCTGAGTCCTCCCTTCGTTGTCTCCTCCCTAGCTCCTGCCTCCATCGCCTCCCCCTCACACACACACATGTCTGCTTCACTATCTTTGTGGGGACTCTCCATAGACGTAATAGTTTTTATACTGTACAAACTGTAGCCTATATTCTATCCCCTTACACTAACCCAACCACTAAACCGAACCCATCGCAGAAAACGTTCTGCATTTTTACTTTTTCAAAAAAACTCATTCTGTATGATTTATAAGCTTATTTCTACCAGAAAGACTCGGGAGATAAAATGATATAACAAGAGTAAATTTATTAATAGCTCAGCAAGCATAGTCTTTGGCGTAGGCCCCGTCCTTAGCAAGCAATGCGAGGGTAACGGAATCTGCAAATCCCGCCTGAAGATGAAGGCAGGGGCGCAGCCGACCCCCTGGAGGTAAAGGAAGGGACCATCCTGGTGGTGGTGGGGAGGATGGAGGGAAAGGACCATCTTGGAGGTGGTTGGGGAGGATGGAGGTAATTGGCGCCGTCAGTATCTGCGAACTCAGACGGATGTAAGTACCATACTTTTATACTGCGAGTGTTAACACATGATTGGTTAGAAGTGAGTTAATTCATGACACGCTGATTGAGTCTTCCTGGCAGAACTTAACGCTAAGCTTACATTTCCTCATGGGAACCTCAGTTTAGGTTGCCACGGTGACACGGGTCCCCATGAGTCAGTGTGCATTTAGGTTGAGGTCCCCACCGGGATAGAAAAACATAAATTCACACACACACACACACACATAAGATCTTTTCGCTACAGTTAAGATTTTTAAGATCAATACGATCTTTTTTTAAAGAAAGTAATACAGTTATACAGTAAGGAATCAAGGATACATAAAATGTATCAAAAGTGACAGTAAATACATTTATAAAGTTACTAAATATTTTGATTTCAAATAAATGGCCAAAGAAAATAATATGTATCATGGTTTCCACAAAAAATATTAGAAGACAACTGTCTTTAACATAATAATTACAAATGTTTCTGTCACCATTATGTTCAGTTTAGCTTTAGTTTCATTTTCATGGACTTTTATTTTGTTTCTCTCACCTGTTTCCTTTGTTCTCTGTTTCCCGCTGCTAATTCGTTACCATGGACATTCATTAACGATCACACCTGTTTGTATTCTGTTCATTATTACCACTGTGTATTTAAGTTCCTCCTTGGATTCAGTTCTTGGTACCGTGTTGTTTGTGTGATTGTGCTTACACACTGTCTTGCATCTGTTGATTATCTGAGTTGACTTTGTTTAAATAAAAACACTTCTATTTAAATCTTCTTCATCGTTTCTGGACTAAAACGAGACTAATCCGCATATCAGTATGATTTCTAAAGGATCATGTGACAGCTTTGCCTTTAAAGAATAAATTACATTTAAAAAAAAAAAAAACAGTTTAACAATGTTATTGTGAAATAATACAATTCCTTAATATTATTTCACAATATTGCTGTTTTTACTTTTTTAATCAAATGTGATCAAAATATGTGTAAATACACAAGAGATTAGCAGACAGATAATCACAGAAAATTACTGTGAGTGTGGCACCCTGTAACTAGTAATATACAGTAAATGTATACAGACATTACAGACAGCGTAGTTCACTTCCAAAACTTTATAAACAATAAACATGCTTTTTAGGAAAATAGGAAAACTGTAAGGAATAAACTAAAGTTTAGTTTGTGGACATTGTAAGGAATGAAAGTCGACAGGCTTGCTTAGGGCAAGATTAGCATGAAGGAATCAGCTCTGAGAGAGTGAGGGCAGACTGAAGCACAGCGATAATAAACTGCAGAGCAGAGGGTGGATTTATGGAAGTGGGGGACCTGAGCGATAAGAAGTGAGATGCACAGGGCAGGGGTACTGGTTACCAATTGAGTCAGCAGAACCATGAGTGAAGTGATGTGTTTAAATTGGATTGTAGATGGGTCAGAGGGTTAATGGAGCACGGGAGATCAGGGGAAGTATAGTGTTTGTCATGTGAACAAGAGACTGGGTCGTTAGAGATCGACTCAACTCAATGATGTGTGTAACAATATATACTCAGTGATGTGTAACATTATATACAGAAATTAGATTCAGTTATTTGGAAATGATCTCTAACAATGAGTGATGAATGAACCAGGTCAGAAAAATACTCTTCATAATAACAAGCTTTATTTGTTCTAACATCTGTTGTTGTCAGTATTTTGGAGTAATGAGAAGTTTCATTTTAGCAAATCGGTGTGTTCATCTAAATAAACCAGATGTCTGCATGGCATTTAATTTTTTTTTTATAAAACAAAGTGCACACGAAACCTTGTTAGTAACATTAATTATTTATTTATATATTTATAAGTGTATGCAATTATTTATTACATTGTCATGTTCAAATCACCTCCTTGGAGGATGTCATGAAGTTTAGGCTAAAAAGCTGATATGTGATCAAGTCTAAAATGGGTCAAGGAATGGTTTACCAATAACAAGGGGAAAAGTCGATATCTGAGGTACAGAGCATAGCATGACACACAATGCACATAGCTACCACTGCAGGCAATGTAGTAAATGGGTCACGATTACACATCTTTGCATGAGACTATGGTGAGGATATAATTTTCTCATGTCTTACTGAGTAAAAACTTAATGTAGCATTATCTCTTCTAAAGCATCGACGTGATGGCTTACACACAGATCATTTGAGGATTGTGAAGTCTAGAGCACCCTGCTGATTTTAATCTCTACAAAGACCTGCACAAGCTAGATTATTACAGTGTGATTCGGTTGATTTGAAATTTCGTTTCAGTAAAGACTGATTCTTACACATTTACAGGGAGATTAGACACAAATAATAAGGCACTGCTGTAGTCATTCCTCCTTTTGTTATATTCAAGTTTGACAGCATTGGTAACAGATTGTGTCGTCAAAAAGGAGTGTATCTAGATGAGTTTAAATGCTAGTCATTTTTCATAGCATGGCATTTTTAATTTGAGACAAAAATTCTGCCTGTAGCACAGACATCCATTCAGATTCATGAGAAGGCCAAAAAAGAGACTCCATATGAAGTGGATCCAAGCTACTGGGGTGAAAACACTCTCTAAATATGAGTTTTTAATTACTCACTCTGAGAGCCCCCATGGCAGGGCTTTTGAGGTGATAAAAAATGGGCTTTCTTTTTGAATAATATCGTGCTTTGCATCAATTAAGTCCTATATCACAAACATTGCACTGAATACAAGAATTATAACCGAGTTTTTCGAGCCTAAAATAGCCCTATTTTGTGTGAAACCCAATTTTCTTACTATCGATTCCCTGGCAGAAGGTGAGAACCATAAAGAGCAATTCATCCTAATAATGCTGTAATGAGTTCCAGTTTTCTCTGTAGAAGAGGGATGTGACTCTTTGGCATACCAACAGCAGAGATGGAAACATGATGTTTAATCCTTCTTATTGCTGTAACTTCCTTTTTCCTGTTTGTTTGTTTTATTGTTTGGCTATTCTTGTAATCTATGAAACAATACAGTGCTGAAGAATGGCATGAGGCTGACATTTTGGGTTTAACCTTGAGATTTTAAGACTGTCAAGTCCAATGATTGTGCTGTTTTACACTTGAGATGTTTCTGATCCAGTTAGCTACTGTTCCTTCTGGGGATAGAAAATTATCTGAAAAGTTGGAGGGACTCATTATAAACCTTCTGAATCAGGTTGGCTCATTAATATGAATGAGGTTACGTAACGTTCATCCAGTAGTCTTATCTGATTTGGTTGAAGGTAGGTGAGTAGATGACTGTATCTATCAGGATAACCGCTTGTGTATATCTTCATTTTACTGAAATAAAATTCAAAATATAATTACTTCCTAAAACCAAGGATGTCTAATTTAGAAATGTCCCTGTTAAAATCAGCATGAAAGGGAAGTTGCAATGGTCTTTTCTTCCCTATTGACGTATAACCGAATAAAACGGCTTCTCTGAAAAAAAAAAAAGACTGAGTCTCAGTGTTGCTGGACTGTAGGCCTAAATCAGCACACTTGGAACGCTACTCTGTCAAGCAAACTTGAAGATTCAAACCATTCGCCCCAGCTTCCCACTCTTTGTTTCATTTACAAAGATTGTTATTAACAAAACGTTTATACATCTTCAAATTCAGTCTGTTCTGTGACATAATCTTTTAGAACCAGCTGTTCCAAACAACTTTAAGAGGAACGTACAACACGGAAAGGAAAGACTGGGCTGATGGGGTAGATTGTGAGTGTGAGCTAAATGCTGATGCCAGGATATATCCAAAGCTAGAATCAGTCGGTGGGCCTGGGGGCGAGGTGTCTGCTGAAAGTCACTCAACATGACAAAAGCTCCTCCGAACACAATCAGCCAGAGCCCTGCAGAAAGCGAGCAGAAGTCCAGAAGACAGAATCCACATTACTCAGCAAATCCTTCAGATTTGCTCTGGGATTTTTAGAAGTCTGTTCTGTGATGATGACAAAGGATTTCATTTATTTTTTACCAAATAAATGTGTTTAAATTCATCTTTTGGGCTGTTATTTGGTATATTATGAGGCACAACAAAATGTTTTTTTTTACATAATAATTGATGGTACATAAATACTGCTGGACAGACTCAAGAGATCATGTGGCTCCATTAGCTGGAGAAACACTCTTAAAAATAAACATTCTTCATGGCATCTATGGTATGAACAACATAACGTCATCCATGGCAAAGTCCTTTTAGGCAAGTCGTGCCACTCGGCCGCCATCTTGGCAACGCCTCCGGGCAGCTATTTAGGACTAACAAGACCAGGCTCCTATCTAAATGAATGGGCAGAGAGTCAGAACTGCACTTTCACTGGTCACCGGGACATAAAAACTGCATATATAGAAACAGCAGTAAAATATGATAAAAATCGCTGAAAAAGTTTGATGACTTTGCCCCAAAATAAGGTTTAAAATGCCTTTTCCCCCACAGGTTATACCTTTACTACGCATGCGCAAGGGTTCACGTTCAGGACACCAAACTTCATTTACGTCTTTATCCAGAATGCCGGTGTTGTGCCAAGCACTTAAACAATTATATGTATTTAAATGTCTGAAACCTAAAATAAACATTATGTGGTTAAAACACTGAACAGTTGTGATAGAGCCTATGACAAGCGCTGAGCGCGTCTGTCTTTGGCTCAGCGCCAGCCACAGCGCGAAAGCACAGGTTGAATATGGCAGTTATGTCACGTCACTGTACATTCGCTCCTTAGTGGTCAGCTGCTGACTGTTAAAAGCAGATGATTGGCTTTCCAGCGGGAGGGGCGGGACATGTGCATACAACCGCCATCTTTGCCGTTACGGGTTTTGCTTATATAGTTGTATTGAGGATTGAGTAAGTGGCATGTCTCATATAAATTGTCTCTGTCCATGGTGGAAGCAAGTTCTTTATAGTGGTAAAAAAAAAAAAAGGTTCTTCAGAATTTTTCAATGTTTTTCACCCTAAGAAAAATTAGGCCTAGTTCTTTTAAGAGCTGGTTACTGAAAGGATCTCTGGGAAAAACCTCCTTTAGAACCTTTATTTGTAAGTATTTATTTGAACCTAAAAGCGTCCACATATCTAATCTAGTCTACACTGTTAGACTTTTCTGTAATTTCTACAGTTATTTACTTTAAATCCCCCAGTATTATACTGCTATTTCTCTTTACAGTAAATAACTGTGATTCCAATTGCATCATGGGAATTTTCTGTGACGTCTAACACCACATACAGAGACTTACTGTATTTTTAAAATTTGCTGTATACTACTGTATTTGACGTAACTGCCTCTCTGGCTGGCACCATTCCACCGTGCTTTTTATTTCCTAATTTTTGCCTTACACTGCGTGTCTACAACGCTATAATAGCCAGAGGCTGTCTATATTGGACACATTGAAGCGACCGGACCTTTAAATGCAAACCTGTTTATCCCTTGTAAGAACTAGCGCGAGCGCTTGGACTCGTATCGGACTACGTCTGAAATATAACGGCCGCGGCGCATCACTACACTGTCTGGGATTTGTCGTGTCGCGTCAGACAGGCATCCAGTGTAGGTAATGGGGTCTGTCTTTTGTTGGATCGCGACGTTCGTGTCTGGCCCGGGGAAGAGACGGAATTCACTTCACCGAGAGAGAGATCAGCAAGCAAGGTAAAAAAAAAAAAAAAAAAAAAAAAAAAAACCTTTCTGTGTATGTTGACCATAGACTGGCTGTTGACAGGATTGTGCCCAGTTTAACGTATGTTAACGTTAACGTTAGCTACTCGTCGTCAACATGGCGGTAACGAACTTTACCATGGTAAACTGAGCTAACGTTTCATTTTAGACACTTTGTTAGATTATTGAATTGTCGAGTTAAAATATGCCAACGAGCAACGCGTTTACATTAACAATAAATGTGAATAAACTAATGTGAAATTCTGTTTATAGCCTAATGTTGGCCTACTGATGAGAACCTTTATAGTTTTAGCATTAGTTTGCAAACTATACCATATTATATATATATTTTTTTTAATGGAATTTAATATTTACTTCCATTTTTGTGTTTAAAGGCAACTGCAACAAAGCGCCAATTCGCGCCAGTGACTTAAGGCCTCATTATACTTCTGCGTCGGACCTACGCCGGAGCCTATACGCCGTAGGCAACGTGTTGGTTTTAATTTATACTTCTGTGTCGTTGTCCGCGTTGACGCGTACCTAGGGAGCGTGTGAAACCCCGAGGGAGGGGTTCTGGCAGACCAATCACAGCGCTTGTGCCCGCGTAGAATTGACGCGTTGTTACATTTTTGGAGAGGTGCATGTCAGGGTACGCCGTAGGGTACGCGCGCTACACACAGCCTACGACGTAGCTACGGCGGCAGTTCGACGCAGAAGCATAAAACAGGCTTTAGCAAGATTCCAGAGGTAGGCCAGCCCATTTGTGATATATTTTGATATAAGTTTGCTAAAATGATTAGCATACGCTATGTGAAAATTGCTTTTGAGCCACTGGTGCAGACTAGGTAGCTTACAATATCTTATAAAATCTCTATAAAATTGGCTAACTTTATATCAAATAAGTGACCTTTGCATTATGTCTAACTTTATTACACAGCAAATGAACCAATCAGAAGATGGACCATTGTCTTTGTTCAGTCTCACCAGATTAAATGTATCCAGGTAAGCACTTCAGTAAAACTCTCACTAATTCATTCAGACCAAATCTAGCATTCTAAACAACTTAAGTTTATATTTTTGCATTATTTTTATATTTTAATAGCCAGAAGACTCTACCATTGCAGTTCCACCTGACTAGGAAGGTCCTAATTTTAGCGCACAGGTGGGTTAACTACTGTAGGAAGGAGAACGATCATCACACAGTGATTTCTTGCATGTATCTTACTGTGTATTTGTCTCAAACAGGTACTCCTTCACTGCAGACAAGCTGAAATGGGCTAAAATCATCTATTTCAGTCGTTCTTTCTATGG
The DNA here is from genome assembly GCF_951802725.1 of Rutilus rutilus. Classification (NCBI taxonomy): domain Eukaryota; kingdom Metazoa; phylum Chordata; class Actinopteri; order Cypriniformes; family Leuciscidae; genus Rutilus; species Rutilus rutilus. Next base: position 20,116,410 of record NC_140219.1, on the reverse strand, counting down.
ATCTCAGCATTTTTGGACAGAATTTAGGATTTGTAAGTATTAAAATTTAATCTGGCATAATTTAATTTAGTTCTTTTGTATGCTATTTATTGACAAAAGCTGTTTACAAATATATATTCTTAAGTTTTTGTGAAAATAATAATAAAAATTAACAAAAAATGAGGTTAAAAATAATGTGACACTAATATTCTCTCTCTCTCTCTCTCTCTCTCTCTCTCATATAGTTTTGGAACCGGGATCTCCTCTGAAGGACTGAGTACATTTGTGTTTGTGGGCACGCATGCAGACCAGGGAACACTCTGATGTTGTCAATCAAGTTCTGAACAGGAACCAATCTTTGGAGAAGTTCATTTATTCACAAAGGTGGACAAAAACATTGTGTTGGCTTTTTAAAGATTATTTTGATGATGACTTTTACTCCTATGCTGTAGAAAAGATGGAGTAGACAGTCAGACATTGATAATAATAAGAAATGACTTCTTTCAAAAACATTACGACACTTAAATACTTCTTTTGACCACCAGTGTACATGAATCCAACACATTTTTGGAAATAAGTGAAATTATTTTTAAGGTGGGGTTATGTGTCTTGTATTGTGAAAAGAACTGTGTTTTGTCCTGTTTTGGACATTTCCTTTTTGAATGCTTAAAAATTTATTTATATTCTGCAGTTTTATGAATGTAATGGTTGATATTTCATTATAATACTTGTATAAGCTAAACAACCAATGACTCTACATTCATTTAGTCAAATGCTAATGTTTTGTTTATGGTTTTATGTATGTTTTCAAAAATGTTTGCAGTGAAGGACAGCACATAATGTGTTAATTTAACACGTTTACACATCTTTGTGTTAACCTCTCTGACATATTTACTTTGTTAAAATCATTAACACAATGAATAAGTTAAAATTAACACAAAAAATGTTGTTTCTAAACTCACCCATTAATGTGTACAAATTTCACACGTCATTTCCAGCATTGGCATGTTTATTTTGTGATATATATGAAATGTTTTAAATAAAAAAATGGTATTTTGTGATAACTTTGTCTAATTGGTTTGTATGAAAGTAGTACTTATGTAGGATAAAAATAAAATTAATCATATATCAAAATTATCAAATCTAATTTATTTTTAGTACAAATAAAAATAATTACAGTAGTGTACTGATTAGCTTAGTTTTTACAGTAATGCACTGTACTGATTAGCTTCGTTTTTACAGTAATGCACTGTATTACACAAAACTGAAATACGGTTTGGTACTGTAACTCTTAATTACAGTAACTTACTGGCAACAGTGTTGCCAGTAAGTTACTGTAAAAAACCCTTGAAAAGTCTAACAGTGTAGATTCTGTTTAATCAACATTTAATACACTGAATAAAATGTTGTTTAAAGTTGTAAATAAAACCAAGATTATTGGAGTGTTTTAGAAGAAAATACCATTCAGTCTTTCACATTTAATTCAATGTGTTACTTTCTTTCCTTATTTGTGAAATTTACAAGCAGTTTCTGAGGGAAAATTGTTTCAATGTAAATCCTGCAGCAATTTTTTTCAGTGAAATTAATCTTTCTCTGTATAAACCATCTCAAAGCAAGAAAAGAAAATTTGTATAATATATAATTTTTAGCTCAATGATATATTTTTTTCCTTTGCACCTATGACAAATATCTACAGATTTAACTAATCTTTTCCTTTTTGAGAGATAAAACCATAGATAAAACTACTGAGTTGATAAAATGGCAGCAGAATTAATTTGGCTCTTTACACACATATTGTATCAAAGACAGCGGTTCACAAAGAGATATTTGCGTTCACTAACGATGTGTCTAGAGGATTTGAAATCTCAGGAGAGAGAGGGGGTAGGGAAAGGGAGCAAGAGAGAGAGAGAGAGAGAGAGACAGTGGAATTCTGTGACTGGTCCCCTGGGCGAATGTACAGGAGGTCACAGCGCACATGCTAATTGAGTGATATACACGTGTGTACAGCTGCTCTTTTTTCTATTTCCTCCTCTTTGCGCAATACTGCTGTAAAGAGTTTGTCGTGTGAGCACTTGACTGACCTGCTGTGTTGCATAATCCCGGAAGAGAGCCGTCTAGCAACTGCTTCTAATAGTCTGGAAAATAAATCGGCCAAACTCCAAACAAATCATTAATCCTTGTATTTAAAAAGTTCCCTTGCAAAGAGAGCTCATGACATATTCAGAGCTGGAGTGGAAACATTCAAAGATGCTTATGTCAAATATTAGAAATGTTTTTCATCCGTTTGAATTTATAATTGTGGAGTTTAGTGCTTTACTGAAGCTCCTAAATGATGACAGTATTTTCTCAGATATAAACAGCTTTGATCACCCCAAAGTGCTTCCGTAAGTAATTCAGGCAGTCTTGTCAAAAAGTAAAAGGTCACCTCTTCATATTGTGGTAAAATATTTACTTTTTTAGAACTTAAATGTGCACACACTCTTGGCAGTCCAATACAGAGCTTAGAGTCCAGCCTGAGATTGCTGGTGATCCATAAATCCAAATGAAAAAGTGCAAGGTGCTAAAAGGAGAGGCAGGAACAGGCTATTAAACCAAAAGTCATGCTCCCTTGAGATCTATGCACCTTGGAAATATGAACTAACTTTTTAGGCCCTAGTTTTTACTTTATTATTGTTATTTGATTATTATTTTTTTTTTTTATAATTTATTTGAAATAATGACAATTTGATGGTATATTATTCATTACATATTTAATAGAACAACATCAAACTTTTGAACGATTATAGCAATCCTTATAGCAATCCTTAAAAAATGTGTGTACAATATGTAAGGATTTTCTAATCGAAAATTAATGTATTTCCTAAAAAGTGTTCCCTGAAGGACATGCTAGATTAGAGTAAGTACACAAGGTGACATCACTTTGCACCTTTCTTTGCATATTACTTCAACCCATGAAACTCCATTAGTCGATGTTTCGTAAAGCCTTTTCATGGGAACATGTGGGTTCATCTCAATCGTAGCCGCAGTACACCAGATGCAAAGCTGGAGTCAAATGGTGTGAATTAAACAGGGATCTTGTGGTTGAAAATCCTTTAGTTAAGTGAAGCTGTAACAGTCCTTAAAGGGTGAAATGATATCTTACTGCATCAAATATCCAACACCCCTTTCCGTTAATCTCATCTGAGGGTTTAAGAGCATAACTGTTTCAGAACTCATGACAAACGGTTTAGCTGCAGGTGGGCAGATGGTTAAGCAACTTAAAGTTCTTATTTGATTCATATCCAAAGAATAAATCAGATTCTCACAGTTATTAAAGCAGAGTTATCACTGTGTACCCTGTCCCACTAACTGGGAACAGTTTTTTCAGGAGCAAGGGCCAGGCTGCCCGGGTGAGAATTAAGTCGTTTTTAGAACTAGGTCACTTCATCCAGAAATAACTACACCCAGTGTAAGGTGGCAAATTAGATTGACATATTCATGAACTATAGAAATATACAATAATTATTTATTTAAATTAATTGAAGCCACCATACATGAGTTTATGTGGATGAGTTGAAGCAATTAGTTGAAATTACATCAAGAAAACTTAATTTCACTTTACTTCCAGTCAACTCAACTAATTTGAGTCAGATCAATTACTGTATAAACTGTTCTTGAGAGTAACTACATGGCATATGCACTTTTTTCAGTGTAGATATAGACTATGAAAATATGGATGCAAAACTTTGTTAATCTCCAACTACACATCTCAAATCATGCAAATTTATGCAGAGTTGCAATATTCGGATAGTGTAAATCCACAGTATAGACCAAATGGCTTTTAACCCCTTAACTGTCACCCCCCCTTTTTTCACATAGACAAAAAAATCACTATACAAACTTAAATGGTTGTAGTTCAAGAATGCTTTGGAATATAGACATATGGTGGGTCTTGTTTTTAAGAAGACATTTGCCAGATTATTGTAGAAGTGAAATAAATTATGAAAGTGAAACAGAAAAAAAGTTATATAAGTTTGAGTTTATGAAAATATAGAATGTAAAAATATAATTATTAATATTTTATATAAAATATATATATTACAAAATATATTTTACTCTAAAACTGCTAGAAAATTAAAGCCAAAAATCTAAACAAGTTGTGTTCCAAATTTTAGGTTGATATCTCAAAAAATGAGCTTTCAGTAAGATTTTATTTGGGCACAGTACCAAACTTTTTCACTAGATGGACAGCCAGCTTCCTTACTGACCATATAAGGGCGTCTCCATTTTCATATATGTTTTGAGTGATCTGAACCATTTATTTCCATAATTTCATACAATTTATGAAGTATACATCCTATTCAGAAATAGTATGGGTGTTTTGGCAGTATTTTATTTGATTTCAACCTCTAATAAACATAAAAAGAGCACATATGTGCATTATAGCTCGCTGCCGCTGCGTGCTGCATCACAAATCGAGAATCCATAATATTTTTCTTTATATTCTAAACATTTTCAGACCTTTTTTTCTCATAACATTTAATCTTTTGAACTCTTGGCATGAAAACAAACTGAGGTTTCTACCATTCTTTCATGATTTTTTATGTTTATTTCTATTTCAAAATAAAGGCCTAAACACGCCTAATGAATATGAAATATTCTTGTTGCAAATTGATAAATTACTGCTCCTCTGTAATTTATTTTAAAAAACAGCCACCAAATATGAAAACTAGAGATTGTAAGCTTTCAAATGATATATAGTTTGTCAATATTACTTTAGGTTTTTACTAAGATATTATTGTTCTAAATATATATGGGCAAACGTCCCACCTGTGGGACGGTGACCGAAAATATTGGTTGCATTTATCTGCAGCAGGAATAAATGTTGTAAAATTTAGTTGACTTCTTCTGTCTCAAAGCCTTAAATAAGATGTTTTTTGTTTTGTTTTTTAGAGAGAGAGAGAGAGTGGTACTTTTATGTTTGTAGATTCAGTTTGTCTAGCAGGGTGGGAAAAAACTTCCCCAGTTCACCCCACTGATATGTGTTACAACTGCATGATGGAAGTTATGATCATGTTTTTAATCTATTTTATTAAAAAATAGAGATAGAGAGCTGAGTTTAATATATTGAACTCAAATAGTTATTTAAAGGGGCTAAAAAGTTGCTGACTCATAATTTTTTTAAAATAAAAATCTTTTTTTTTTTGCTAAACTTTTATTTCTTGGTTATTTCTGTACAACTGGGCTAAAGTGCTCCTTGGTTAACAGATTTTCTCTCATTTATATGTTTTATGTTGATGTAATTAATGATTTTACAACATGACAAGCTATCATTTAACATGTTGTTGTTTCCTCAGTTCAGCCCACTCTTTATCTCACGGTGGGTGGAACGACCAGTTAATAGAACATAAATATCCTTTAATCCTCTCCAAAATTATTGAAAGTGTGTCTTATTTGGTTTGACTTCCTCCACTCATTAATGAGAGGTGCTGCATCTGCCAAAGTCAGCATGGAATTAGAGCTGTGGTGGAGGACGAGGCCTGAGGGAGGAAGATGATTTTAGGTGCATTAAGTGGCTAATAGGTTGGATCTTAAGAGCATGTTTATACTGTCTGAAGGAATGGGGATGACATACTGAAAGTATTAGAAGCAGGAAATCTTCCAGACCACAACGGCAATGCAAAAAGATCAAGAATAACAAACAGGGATAAAAACTATTTTTTTTTTATTATATCTGCATTTCTTGACAACTCTCAAAATAGTTTTAGCATGTTAATGAAATTAGAAATGTTAAGGTGGAATTTTATTTTGGTGGCCTAGATCTGCTACGCTGCTGTTTCTGTTGATTATTGTTGCTGCTTTTGAAGAGCAGGTATTGTAACGGTCACCAGCTGGAGTGCCCTTGAGAGCCACCAGAGGGCACTCCACACCGGACTATCACATTCACTCACAGACTACATTTCCCATCCTGCATCTACCTGGACTGATTACTTCATACACCTGCACTGCACTGATTACACACACACCTGCACCTCATTCACACACACATAAAAGCCACTTCCACACTCCACTTCTCTGCGAAGTATTGCATTGCCCCGGCGTACAATTTCTGAGCGTTTTCCCTGTGTTTGCTGTACTGTTACTGACCTTGGATTGTTTATACCGACTTCTGATTCTTCTGCTGCCTGTCTTGACCCGGATTGTTCATTGGACTGTGATTCCTGCCGCCTGCCTCGACCCTTGCCTGTTATCTGTTTCTGCTCTGAGATTATCTCCATTGTTCTGTCTGCCCCTGATTTACCTTGCCTGTTGATTACTCTAATAAAGCTGCATTTGGATCTTACTGCGTCCTCCACATCATAACAGAATACTTCGCCACTTCAGATCCAGCAGCTGAGAGAAGACCGAGACCCACCATGGACCCACTAATCCGTCTCTTCCGCCTCAGTCAAGGTAACCAATCTATAGAGGAGTATGTTGAACAATTTTGTGAGCTCTGCCATGGGGTAGACTTGGACGAGGCAGTCTTAAAGGACAGTTTCCGATATGGGCTTGAGGACATGTTAAATTATCTCATGCCTGACAACACCCCTCAATGGACTCTATGTCAATATATTGAATTCGCTCTGAGGTTAAGCAGATCATCCTTTTCTGCGGGCCCTGTGGATGAGGGTTCCCATGAACTTACCACACCCGTTGAACCAGAATTCTGCTATACCTCCCCGTACTCTCGTTACGTCTTAGCAGAATTTCCAGAGCCCGGTCACTTCTCAGCAGATCGTCCAGAGCCCCGTCACGTCTCAGCAGATCGTCCAGAGCCCTGTCACGTCTCAGCAGACCGTCCAGAGCCTCGTTACGTCTTAGCAGAGTTCCCTGAGCCCTCTACTGCTGAGGGGGCGTTTCCAGAGACTGTTCCCGTCACGCCAGCCATCAAGCTAGTCACCGGATCGGTCTATTATCGTCCAGGACTGGTATCCAGTGTGGCCGATTCCCCGCTGAGGTCAGTACGTGTTGCCATAGGGGCCATCGTGCAGGAGTCTCGTCCCGCCGAGACTATCCTGCATAAATCATGTTTCACCGAGACCTTCCTGCCTGGGTATCTTCCTGCCGAGCCTGCACTTCACGCCAGTCCAGTCGAGCCTGCACTTCACGCCAGTCCAGAGCTGTGTTCACCGCTGGTCCCGTCCAGCACAAAGCCGCCTTCGCCGCTGGTCCTGCCCAGCTCAGAGCCCTCTTTGCCGCTGGTCCTGCCCAGCTCAGAGCCCTCTTCGCCGCTGGTCCTGCCCAGCTCAGAGCCCTCTTCGCCGCTGGTCCTGCCCAGCTCAGAGCCCTCTTCGCCGCTGGTCCTGCCCAGCTCAGAGCCCTCTTCGCCGCTGGTCCTGCCCAGCTCAGAGCCCTCTTCGCCGCTGGTCCTGCCCAGCTCAGAGCCCTCTTCGCCGCTGGTCCTGCCCAGCTCAGAGCCCTCTTCGCCGCTGGTCCTACCCAGCTCAAAGCCCTCGCTGCCGCTGGTCCCATCAAGCTCAGAGCGCGCTGATCCTGATCCAGAGCCAGAGCTTCACGTCAGTCCTGCCAAGCCAGAGCTTCACGTCAGTCCTGCAGAGCCAGAGCTTCACGTCAGTCCTGCCGAGCCAGAGCTTCACGTCAGTCCTGCCGAGCCAGAGCCAGAGCTTCATGTCACGTCCGCCCTTCCAGAGTCTCGTCCCGCCGAGACTGAATCTGTTCCTGATACTGATCCTGAGCCTGAATCTCTTCCTCTTTCTGCGCCTGTGTCTTCGGACAAGATGGCCGACTCCACGCCTGTGTCTTCGGACAAGATGGCCGACTCCACGCCTGTGTCTTCGGACAAGATGGCCGACTCCACGCCTGTGTCTTCGGACAAGATGGCCGACTCCATGCCTGTGTCTTCGGACAAGATGGCCGACTCCATGCCTGTGTCTTCGGACAAGATGGCCGAAACCACGCCTGTGTCTTCGGACAAGATGGCCACTGCCGAGCCAGTGTCTCAGGACAAGATGGCCTCCAGCGATCCAGTGTCTGTTCAAGTCACGTCTGCCGAGCCAGTGTCTCCGGACAAGATGACCGCCGCCGAGCCAGTGTCTCCGGACAAGATGGCCGCCGCCGATCCAGAGTCTGTTCAAGTCACGTATGCCGAACCAGTGTCTCCGGACAAGATGGCCGCCGCCAAGCCAGTGTCTCCAGACAAGATGGCCGCCACTGAGCCAGTGTCTCTGGACAAAATGGCCGCTGCCACGTCGACTGAGCCCTCAGCAGAGATAGTTGCCGACACGCCTGAACCTGAGCCCTCAACAGAGATGGCCGCTGTCACGCTGTCTGTTCCTGAGCCGGTGTCTGTTCCTGTTCCCGAGCCGGTGTCTGTTCCTGTGCCATGGCCGGCTGAAGGGTCGCCTGCACAGCCTGCTCCGCCCTGGTCGCCTGCACAGCCTGCTCCGCCCTGGTCGCCTGCACAGCCTGCTCCGCCCTGGTCGCCTGCACAGCCTGCTCCGCCCTGGTCGCCTGCACAGCCTGCTCCGCCCTGGTCGCCTGCACAGCCTGATCCGCCCTGGTCGCCTGCACAGCCTGATCCACCCTGGACATCTGTTCTGCTGCAATCTACAGGTCTTTTTCTGCCCCACGGACCTGGCCCTCCATCCCGCCCCCGGATCCGCCTCCGCTCCACCTCCCTCCTGGACTATTTTTGGAGCGTCTGGAAGCCGCTCTTTGGGGAGGGGCTATGTAACGGTCACCAGCTGGAGTGCCCTTGAGAGCCACCAGAGGGCACTCCACACCGGACTATCACATTCACTCACAGACTACATTTCCCATCCTGCATCTACCTGGACTGATTACTTCATACACCTGCACTGCACTGATTACACACACACCTGCACCTCATTCACACACACATAAAAGCCACTTCCACACTCCACTTCTCTGCGAAGTATTGCATTGCCCCGGCGTACAATTTCTGAGCGTTTTCCCTGTGTTTGCTGTACTGTTACTGACCTTGGATTGTTTATACCGACTTCTGATTCTTCTGCTGCCTGTCTTGACCCGGATTGTTCATTGGACTGTGATTCCTGCCGCCTGCCTCGACCCTTGCCTGTTATCTGTTTCTGCTCTGAGATTATCTCCATTGTTCTGTCTGCCCCTGATTTACCTTGCCTGTTGATTACTCTAATAAAGCTGCATTTGGATCTTACTGCGTCCTCCACATCATAACAGGTATGGACCTGCTAATGCCAATAGATACACAGACATGCTTGCTGTGAGCATGTAATAAATGCTGCTGCTGCATGAATACATAAATCCTATTGCAGATCTAGGCAGGTGGAGCTGGGTGAGGTGGAGGGTTTCAGAGTAAATCTAATAACGTGCTGCGGGACCTGGGGCCTCATTTGTAAAACATTTATAAAAATATAAACAATGATGTGAAATGTTTATAACACGCGTTTAAATGACAAAGATTAAAGTGCAAATATGGTGCAACCCAAAGAACTTTTCAAACCCTGGAGTCTTGTAAAACGTGCGTACGCACAGATTTGAACGTCAATCCACGTGAAATCCACGTCAATGTTCAATCTAAGTTATTCTTGACGCTCGTGATTCTCAGGTAAAGGATTTGGACGTTGACTGGTGCTCTTTTATATGTTAATGACATGAATTAGGTGGTGTTTACAAGGCGGAGATCTGAAGCCATTCAGCTGTGCACAATTTCAAGATAATTTGTCATTTATAAATTTCTCTTCTGGGAGAGAGGCGCATTCGTTCTCTGAATCACACATACTCACATTTGAGAAATTATCATAAGATCAAATGTAGACATAAGACGGTTTCTACGCAACATTTTATGAAAGTGAAAGTGAAAGTGAAAGTGACAGTGAAAGTGACACGTGACGGCCAAGTATGGTAACCCATACTTGGAATTTGACCTCTGCATTTAACCCATCCAAGTTAATGCACACACATTAGGAGCAGAGTAGTGAGTTGTTAACACACACACACTGCAAACGTGGATACACACACCCAGAGCAGCGGGCAGCCTTTGTGTGGCGCCCGGGGAGCGATTAGGGGTTAGGTGCCTTGCTCAAGGGCACCTCAGTCATTTCCCACCGGTTCTGGAATCGAACCAGCAACCTTTGGGTTACCAGTCCAACTCCCTAACCACTAGTCCTTGACTGCCCCTCAGCTAACAGCAAACAAGGAACCAGATTATTTAAATTTTGAGCAAGTATTCTCATTGGTTGCAGGATCAGCAGACCAATCAGCTTTTGCCATACAGTAATGATGTGATTGCTTGCAGACTGCATGTAAAGAACCTATCAGCTTGTGTGCTCTACTGAACTAGAAGGCAATTTACTAAAAGCATTGCCTATAGGCATTTTTAATACCCGCTAATAATTTAAGCCTCATATTTTATGTGGCAGAGGAGTCATAACAGCCTCTTTGGAAAAGCTATATAGTTTTGTTTCAGGTGGCTTGAAAAGTTGCAAATGTATTGCACAACTCTACCAAAGATCATTCAGAGGTGACATAGTTGTGTCAAATAAATGCCATGACATGGCAAAATTACTCTTAAACTGCAGCTGAAGAAGTCAGCTGAGCCAAGGTCTAGTGAGAATGAGAAAATGTGAATGGCTCATGTCATAAACATGTTTTCCATACTCATTTCCTCCTCAAAAACCATGATTGATCACAGTCCCCAATATGTACATTGGCTCAAAAATGCCTCTTTCCCTTATCGATATTATTGATATAATAGACGTCCACACCAGCAGCAGTACTAATCCCCCGAAGACATATTGGCGATCGCAGGCAAACAGCATTAGGCACCTCAAGCCTTTTGCTTGTGCCTGGGCAAATTATTTTCCCTGTAATCCTGTTAGTGCTAGAAGTACTTTCCAAACTGAAAGAAGATGAGAGAAGTAAATGCTTATTAGACCCTTCTGATATGTGCATGCCGCTGACTGGTTATAGTATTAACCAAAAAAATGCACCCAGGGACATTAACGATAGGCATTGAACCCTAGTAATTGTGAAGTGTGTGATTGCATTTGATTAGACACATTTATGCTGAGCAAGTAAAGTGGACCGAAAAAATTACTTTTGGTGTGAGATGTATTTTGCGAGGCCCAAACTACCTACTTTGATCTCTTATTGTGGTCATCAGTTATGTCACAGTGTTCAACAGAGATATAGGCATTATATTACAGACGGCAAGACTAAATGCCAACAGCATATTGGGTCCTTTTATGATCAAAGAATTCCAACTTTGCATCAAGAAATCACAATGAAATACCTTGAGGTTAAAAACAATAAGGTCCATTTAATAAAGTTGGCACATTCAGAAGTGGGGCATGTTTTCAGTTAATTTTTAGCTTTGATAATATAATACAATAAAATATAATATAATATAGAGCATGAACAAAGAAAACACAGGTCTAGTATCAAAGAACAAAGAACAGTGCAAAACTAACTCAAAGTCCAACTGAAGCAAAAACAAACACATATTATATTATATTATATTATATTATATTATATTATATTATATTATATTCTGATGTGTTTTGCACTGTTCTTAGTTGAGTTTCCTGTGTTTTCTTTGACAATGCTCTGTTCCCTTTCGTGGTCACTACGAGTTACGTCAGTGACGACGAAATGGGGGTTTCGCTTAGAAGCCTATCACCTTCGAGTATTACAAAACGAGCTAATGGCAGTGGAAATGCCATGGGTCTGCGGAATTTGCATGCGTAACTCCGCCTTACCTCGTGGGTATATAAGGAAGTACGCTGCAACATGCAGATATGTTTTTGCTTCGGAGCCAGGAAGGCACCCCAGTCCGCTCAAGCCCCGCCCCCTGCTAAACGCCAGGCCAAGCGGCGTTCCTGATGCGGACAGCTCAGAGATGGACTACAGTTCTGTCGAGGAGGTGGTAGCAGGGCCACTCCTTCCCCCGGTGGAGGGCCGGGGGAGAATCGGTCGGCCAGCGGGACCCCAATGTGGTTAAAGACAGAACTAACTCACCCATCTCTGAGCCCCCAGAGTACGCGGATGACAGTGTGCGCCGCTTACGAGCCTCGCCACTCTCGTCCCCCTCTGTCACCAGAACCCTGTCAGAGCAGACCCCAGTGGAACGCACGTCCTTCCCTGGTCTCCTCTGTCAGGACGCGGTCTATGACTGTGCCCCCACACCGGGACGCTCCGCCTCCCCAGTCCGGGCCAGTCATAACGCTTCGTCTGTGGTCCCCATGACCCCGCTGGTACAGTTTTTGGGAGCCTGGCTTCAGCTTCCCAACCTGTCCCGCTGGGTTGCCAAGACCATCAGGCTCGGCTATGCGATTCAGTTCGCACGATCTCCTCCCCGCTTCAGGGGAGTCTGCTACACTATGGTCGGTGACAATGCCCCTGTCATGCATGCGGAAATCGCTACCTTACTGGCGAAAGGTGCGATCAAGATTGTCTCTCCAGCCGAAATGAAGTCCGGGTTTTACAGCGCCTACTTCATTGTACCGAAGAAATCCGGTGGGTTACGGCCAATCCTGGATTTGCGAGTTTTGAACCGGTCCCTCTACAGGATCCCGTTCAAGATGCTCACGGCCAAACGCATTTTCGAATGCATCCAGCCGCAGGATTGGTTCGCAGCAATCGACCTGAAGGACGCCTACTTCCATGTCTCCATTCTTCCTCGACACAGACCGTTCCTGCGGTTTGCTTTTGATGGACAGGCATACCAGTACGCGGTTCTCCCATTCGGGCTAGCCCTGTCTCTTCGCGTCTTTACGTAGGTCGTCGAGGCAGCCCTTGTGTTGCTTCGGCTACACGGGGTTTGCATCCTGAATTATCTCGACGACTGGCTGATCCTAGCTCTCTCTCGAGATCAGGTTTGCGAGCACAGGGACCTAGTGCTCCGGCACCTAGCTTGTCTGGGCCTTCAGGTCAACTGGGAGAAGAGCAAACTCTGCCTCGTGCAGAGGATCTCTTTTCTCGGTATGGAAATCGACTCGGTCGCCGAGCGCGCGCAGTCTCTGCTGACTTGCCTGCATCACATCCAGAGCAAGAGTGCGGTTCCACTGAAATCCTTTCAGAGGCTCCTGGGGCATATGGCATCCACAGCGGCAGCCACACCGTTCGGGTTGCTTCAAATGAGACCGCTTCAGCACTGGCTACGCAATCGAGTCCCGAGGTGAGCATGGCAACACGGCACGCTCCGAATACCACTTACTCCGACCTGTCGTCAGACCTTCCCCCTGTGGACGAACCTCAGCTTTCTACGGGCCGGAGTGCCCTTAGAACAAGTTTACAGGCATGTTGTTGTCTCAACAGATGCCTCCACCATGGGTTGGGGTGCCATGTGCAATGGGCATGCTGCCGCGGGCTCCTGGACAGGACCCCAGCGCCTTTGGCATGTCAATTGCCTCGAATTGCTGGCTGTACGTCTCGCTCTGCACCGCTTCCATGATTTGTGGCAAAAAGCAAGGAGTCGTAGATTTTCAACAAAAGACAATTTTTACTGATGAAAAGTGCAACAACAAAGGAAGCCGGGCTTCCAAGATTCAGTGAAAAGCAAAATAGACACAAGGCCCAAAGACTTAAAACTACAACAGACTTAGCTTGCAGCATGCAACAGGTAACATAGGCTCACGACTGAACAATAAAGCACGGCACAGACCCACTTAAATAGGGCAAAACACAGGTGTGACACACCAGGCATAATGAGTTCATAATGTGAGGCATAATGTGTTCAGCAGGAGCCTGGTGAGAGGCACCACCTAGTGATGGGAAGTTCGGATCATTTTACTGACTCTCTTGTTTGATCGCGTTCATTAAAATGAACTAATCTTTTTTAGAGTCATTTCGTCCATTTAAGGGGCTTTAAATGATATACTTTTAATAGGCAAATTCCCCGAACACATCCACCTACGCAATCTTGATCATATTCTGAATTAAGAAATGATTATAATGCAGTCAAAAATAATTTACAGGGAATATAAATAATTACTTTACCTTCCTAGTCTTTTATTCATTTGTCACGTGACAGACGCAATGAACGGATCGTTCATGAACGAATCATCACTAGCACCACCTGCCGACCAGGAGGAAAATAGCAGTCTAGTTATGGGTTCCTTACAAGGTCAGACCGATCATATGGATCTAGCAGCAGTTCAACTCCACCTCCTCTCCCAGAGGAACATTCCGTTCCCTGAACAGAGTTTTTTGGACCTCGTTCATCTCATTCATTACGATGATTCAAGCCACCGTGTGTTTTCCCCATATTTGTCCCGGAGCCTGAGCCCAACAAAAGACCTGACCATGTGTTAGTCGGCATCATCGTTCATCCCTGCACATTTTCCCGCCACTGAGGGTGAGCAGTGCATAACTTCTCAACAGCTGTGTGAGGAATTGGAGGAAGCTGTCTCAGAGAATTTCCCATCACCGCTGGTCCTGCCTAGCACCAAGCCTTTTTTCCCCACCCAGCCCCAAGTCTGTGTTGTTGGTATTGCTCCAACTCCCACCTCCTCTGCCTGTCCTGTGTCGGCTAAGAAGGCAGCTTTTTGGAACTATTTGCTTGTCCCGTGTCAGTCAAGAAGGCCGTTTTTAATTCTTTGCCTGTCCCATATCGGCCAAGAGGGCGTATTTGAACTATCTGTCTGTCCTGTCACGTCCAAAGAGGCCGTCACTTAACCCTTTACCTGTGCTACACATTTTTTCGGCCCTGTCTTCACTGGCTCCCTTCAGCCCTTCAATTCATCCTTCGCTGGCTCCACCTAGCAGCTCTGTTCCGCTGATCCCATCTATGTAACAGTGGTTGTTCTGTGTGTAGTCCCCTTATTCATTTACCGCTGAACCCAAGGTAAAACACTGATAAAGGCCTGAGTTCTTGATACACATGGATCCGTTTTGACTGTCTTCTGACTAAATTGTACCCCTAACGGATTACTAATTTGATTATTATTTAGCCCAATTATACACTATGAAAATTAGTCTCAACAGTAGAGTACACCCTACACTACACACTTGCAGATCAACTTCAACAAATATATTGAAGTTAATTTAAAGTACACAAAGATTAAATAATATAAACACTCTAACGTGTTGGATTTAACAATAAACAGAGGTATATGAAAATCAATAAAACAACAAAATGAGCAATTAATTACTTCAACAAACTCTGCTTCAATTGTTAAATCTAGCACATCTACTCTCTTTTCAACACTTTTCTTCAATTAACAAAACTCTTTGTTTTTATCTCTTTTCTCTCTCTAGCGATACGAGCAGCACCCCTAGATTACAGAAGCAATTCATATCCTTAGAAATATTCAGGTTTCATAGACTAAAACCCTGTCTTCTGAGCGATATCATGCCTCTTTTTCCGAACATCATCTTCACACACTGTTCATCTCTCTAGCGGTAGAGCTACACATTACAAAAATACATCAATTGATCATATCCTTTCATTAACATGATACATACATGGTGATTACATGCATCAGGGTTACATCATGTTTGTTTCATGTTACCCTTAGAAGTGTTATTTTGAGTTTGAGTTTGGAGAACTGCTTTCAATTAGATCCAGCTCTTTATTTTCGTATTTGTTTCAGCTCTATGTAACAATAATAAAAACACAACATGAATGATTGGCAAAAGAAATGATCCAGTACTATTAAAAAGTCTGGGGTTTTTAAAAGTTTTTTTTTTCTTCTTCTTCTCACCAATACTTTTTTTTTTATATACAATGAAAAAACGTAATATTGAGAAATACTATTTAAAATTAAAATAACTGTTTTCTATTTTAATGTATATTAAAATGTAATGTATTCCTGTGATGCAAAGATTAATTTTCAGCATCATTACTCCAGTCTTCAGTGTCACATGATCCTTCTGAAATCATTATAATATACTGATTTGCTTCTCAAGAAACATTGTATTATCAGTGTTGAAAACAGTAGAGCTGCTTTTTTTTTTTTTTTTTGGAAACTGTGATACATTTTTTTTAGGATTCTTTGAACGGAAAGTTCAAAAGAACCGCATTTATTTTAAATAGAAATCTTTTGTAGCAATACATATCTTTATTGCCACTTTTGATCAATTTAATCCATCCTTGCTGAACTGAAGTATTAATTTATTTTTCAATAAATAAATGAATAAATCTTACTGACTGACCCTAAACTTTTAAATGGTAGTGTACATGCAAAGAAAAGCAGTTTCTTGCAGTGCTAAACACGCAGCTAAATCCATTAATGCAACAAGGGTGGTTAGGGTTAATGTAGGTATATGTGGCCACTGAAAGAACAATAGTAGGAGACATTGAACTTTAGTATGGCATTTAGAAACATCTCAACTTATGTTTCTTTGAGCACTGGTAGAAGCTGCAGGCAAAACGTACATCCATGAAGTGAATGTGCAGAATTGTTTCGGAAATATTCCTATTCTGCCACTATTCTTTGTGAAATGTCAGGTACTTATAAGAATTCTTTCTGTGTTCTCTTTTTGAAAGATGGCTGGTCTCAGGGGCACTTCAAGGACAAACTCCAGACATGCTTTCATGTGATTCTTTTAGAGAAAAGGTGCTTGTGTGTCACCCTCTTGGCCGATGATATGCAGAGCTTTTTATATGGTTGACTGGTGCAACTCTGTTCTCAGTTCCTCAGTTTATCAAAAGGCTCTTTTTCACATCAACACTTTTGAGAAAACCCGGTATCTAGATGGTTTTATGTAGCTTATACTTTCTGATAACTCAACCAACCTAACCCAATTGGATGTTGGGTTCTTTTTTTACTTTGTAATCATTTTAATTAAAACCATTTTTCCACTATAATGCTTAATACTTTATTATTGTTGTTTCTCTTCTTCTTCTTCTTCTTCTTAATAATAATGATAATGATAATAATGCACATTTATTCAGTTAGAATTATCAAAGCTATTCATATTTGAATGTACACAATCTACGTTTATTTTATAATTATTCAATATTTTAATTTATTCACATGTCACTTCAGGTTGAGCTTATTTTAAAAGACAAACAAACAGTATGGTGTGAATCTTGTTTGAGGAATTAATTATATTATCATTTGTGTTTAATCTTTGACTTCCACCTTCATCCTTCATCATTCAAATGTCTTTCTTTTACAGCCATATTAGAATATATTCAATTAGAGCCACATGCTGCACTGGAACTATAAACATATAAAGCACTCTCATTTTTACATGTCTGTCCTTTAAATAAAGATCACTTGCAAAGAGCTAATGATTTAAAAAGTTAATGTTATATTTTATGTTTTGACTTTTTTTGTGTGTGAATGCAGGCAGTTTACTCTTATATTCATGCTAGATGATTTCAAGCCAAACACAAATCAATCAACACCACAAACAATGACATGAAATGTTTTGAAATGTAGCGCTAATTCAGCTTAGTTTCTCCTGAATTCTAGTCATAAATCATGATCACATCTGACACTGCTTTCGTATTCTCCTTGATGGCGTAGTCAGTCACCTGACCGGCTGTAGGGGAGAGCGGGGCACAAAGGAACACTCTTTGACTTTCTCAGTTTGTGTAAATCTACTTAGGGTTCAGAGTATTTATTTTTTCCTACATTAATTTCGCACGTCTAGTACAATTATGTGGTTTTGTTTTATTAATACAGTATATACTTTTTTCTTGATATACCCCGAAAGAATGGAAGTGAAATGTGACAACATGCCCCATAGGTGGGGTATTGTAACATGACCATATGACAGATTAAAATGCTATCTGATCTAATCAAACTAAAATATTTTCTCAATAAAATACAATGAATAACTTTTTCATATAAAATAATGGCATTTTTTAATAATTAAAAATAAAATAATTTGACTACGACTAAAATAATAGTTTGACTACGAACACAGGAAAACACACCTATACAACATAGTTCAAAACATATTAATTATTAGTAATTTCTGAACATTGGCCATCCATCTTCCTCCGCTTATCCGGGGCCGGGTTGCGGGGGCAGCAGTCTAAGCAGAGATGCCCAGACTTCCCTCTCCCCGGACACTTCTTCCAGCTCTTCCGGGGGGACACCGAGGCGTTCCCAGGCCAGCCGGGAGACATAGTCTCTCCAGCGTGACCTAGGTCTTCCCCGGGGTCTCCTCCCAGTGGGACGCGCCCGGAACACCTTCCCGGGAAGGCGTCCAGGAGGCATCCGAAACAGATGCCCGAGCCACCTCAGCTGACCCCTCTCGATGTGGAGGAGCAGCGGCTCTACTCTGAGCTCCTCCCGAGTGACCGAGCTTCTCACCCTATCTCTAAGGGATCGCCCAGCCACCCTGCGGAGGAAGCTCATTTCGGCCGCCTGTATCCGGGATCTTGTCCTTTCGGTCATGACCCAAAGCTCATGACTATAGGTGAGAGTAGGAACATAGATTGACCGGTAAATCGAGAGCTTTGCCTTGCAGCTCAGCTCTTTCTTCACCACGACAGACCGGTACATCGACCGCATTACTGCAGAAGTTGCACCGATCCGTCTGTCAATCTCCCGTTCCATCCTTCCCTCACTCGTGAACAAAACCCCAAGATACTTAAACTCCTCCACTTGAGGCAGGAACTCTCCACCTGAACATTGGCTCTCAATCTTTCTATACTTTTATGAATTCTATTGAGAAAACATGAGAAAAAGGTGAATAAAGATTGAACATTGGCTCTCAATCTTTATTCACCTTTTTCTCATGTTTTCTCAATAGAATTCATAAAAGTATAGAATAGAATTGCATATTTCTAATAGGGGCTCATTGTAACGCAGTGTGACAACATGCCCCACCTGCACAACTGGGATTTAAACCCTGCTAGTGTCTTCTGCTAGTTATCAAAGCATTAAAGAACCGAATTAATATCAACCGTTAAATAGCATATTGGAGTTTAAAATAATATCAGATTTGTTTAATTTTAAATAAACAAAAAATAGAGAAGAAAAATTCAATTTTGGCACAATTTTTTCTCTATATAGTGTTGATATGGCAACTAGTAAATACACTAAGTTTCGTCATGCTAGCATGTGTGGAAGTATGTAAAACAAGTGTGTTACAACTAGACCCGCGTTACGTTGTGCCCTGCTCTCCCCCTATTCCAGAAGAGCAGTCGAGCTGGAAAAGGCCCATTTTCAAACTGGTATCAGGACCACTGTGGGTACGACAGAATATATTTTATGACTTGGAAGATAATTTGATTCCCTATCTTCACCAGATGGACCTCATCTGTCTCTCTGACAATAATATTGTGTTATAAGTGCATTGTATAGCACTGTGTGTATTGTGAGTTCAGCTGGCCTAGAATCATTTCATATCTGGCATCAAGATTCTAAAACCCTCAGCTTTTACTTCAAGATGCATGATAATCATACTGACATGCATAACCATGGGTTAGTCATGGGTTAAGTTATGTCAAATGAGTTCAATTTAAAGTTAGTACATAGTTAAAGACACTTAATATAAAGTTGGAACGATTGTTCAAACCTTCATCATACTTACAAAATCCTGTTTGTCCTGTTTTGGCTCACATAAAACATTGTCAATTCTATTAAAGTGATTCAGTTTTCTTGAGAGAAAATTAAGTAAGCTGTTATCGTCTCTGCTGGCAGCTTGATCTGTAGAACAAAGCTGTTCAATGTGCAATTTCATTTCATTTATATTACAGTATAAAAAGTTACTGATTTATCTGTGC
Source organism: Rutilus rutilus (assembly GCF_951802725.1). Classification (NCBI taxonomy): domain Eukaryota; kingdom Metazoa; phylum Chordata; class Actinopteri; order Cypriniformes; family Leuciscidae; genus Rutilus; species Rutilus rutilus. The sequence continues at coordinate 20,096,759 of NC_140219.1, read as the reverse complement.
TCAACAAATCACTACACTGAGTGTTTCAATTCTGTATAGTGTGATAATTTTGTGTAGTCAGTGTCTTGGTGGATATTGAAATGATACATTTAGTTTCATAAAGCTGATGTCCACCACATAAATCTAGCGTTGTCATATCACCTACCTTTATAGAGGTCTAATAGACCATAGTGCCAAACAATAAATTACACATTTCTACCTTATGTGTAGTATTCTCACATGAGACGGGAAGTGCCTCTATAAACAGAATCTCCCCGGTGAAAGGAGCCCGTCTCAAATGAATGGGTTTTGCAGGGAAAACAAGTCTATTTTTAGAGCCCCTGCATTCATATATTTATAAATCTACATGAATCAGTTTGTCTTTTGCCTTTAGCAAATCTACATTGCCTCGACTCCCCCGTAAAGCATGAGTGCATGGCAAAACATGCTTCCTCGGATGAAACGCGATCAGTTGTGGCAAGTTAAGGACACACGTGAACCAGGAGGAAGTAGATGTGGCTGACTGACACTCCAGGGCTTTCACAAACTACAAGGGAAAACGTGACTTTTGCTGCTCATTCACAATTCAGATATCTCAGTGAGGATATTAACAATCCAGTGACGTGTGAGATTTTGACATAAATGAAAACTGATAATTAGGCTTTATGTTTAACACTAGGTGCTTTGATGAGGTCATAAAAGGTTAAAATTTAGAACAGCTGAGCTTTAAAGGGATATTACACCAACAAAAAAGCAACACAAACGAAGATATTTCGCGATTTTTGTCCATACAACGAAGGTCCAAAAAACACTGCACCCCCTTGATTTTCATTGTATGGTTAAAAAAATTAAAAAAATTCCTTCACACTCTTAGGGTTCTTCATTTTGTAACACATTTTGTGCTAAATAGAAACATTTTCATAAGATTCCATTTAAAAAAATACTTTAAAAGTGTTATATACTAACAGGGAATGTTCTCAGAACTTTGGCTAACATTCTGGCAAGAGTTATTAACAAACATTCTTCCAGTATCTTTAATAAAATGTTCGGTCAAAATATTCTGGTCGTTAATAATATTCTCAAAATGTCAGCACAAATATTATTTAGACATCGTTCATGGAAAATGTTTTAAAACGTTTAAAAGTTCTACTTGTTTCAGAATGTATAGAAAACTTTCAAAAGTAACTTTCCCATAATGTTTGCAAAATTTTTAAAACATTTAAAAACCTGGATGATTTCTTTCAGAAATAAGTTTTTTTTATTACTTAATGGTAACATTAGCAAAAGACTAGTAGAACATATTTTGTTAGCTGGGTAGAACCTTAATAGTGTTATAAAGTAACTTTAAAATATCTCTACATCTGCCTGGTCTTATAATATAGCCTCTATTAGGGTTTTACATAAAGAAAACCTCACAGCAAGTCATGTCAATTAGGTACTTTTATCATGGGAAAGTGTAGCAAAAATTACAGTGCTCTAACAACAGTTATTAGCCGAAAACATGAATAAATAATCATTTACGATGAACATGAATAAATACATATAAAACACAGAATAGTAATGAAGGCCAAGTTCCAGTGAAATATCTTCACAATCCAGTCTTTACATCCATCATTTTGTAATTGGTGTAATTATGTGTCAGTTTCTCTCTGCGGATGATGAGGTTGTGACAGAATCTTTTTTTATAGTGCAGACAATCTTTTGAAATTCAATGAAGAAAGAAAATCATGCAGGTTTGGAACGATGTGAGAGTGATAAATGATGACATGTTTCTCATTTTTTGAGTGGACTATTGCATTAACTGTTCTATGTTGCCTTTTAAGGGCATTAAAAGCAAGATTTTAAACTTGAACATTGGCACCCTGTGATTTAAACATCCCTAAGCATCTGCAGTTTTTCTCATTGTATGAACTGTTTATTAGCATTGACGAGGAGTGCACCGTGCACTATTGCATTAGATTCTTAAACTTTTGCTTTCAGTCCTTTGTGAAGATAGAATGTGCTAAATCTGTCAGGCACAGTCTTGCTTATCAAACAAAGAAATTATGTTTTTCATACGGATTGTTCTGCCAGGAAACGTCTTGTTATTTGTTGCTGGGCCCAGAGGCCAGATAACAGTGGGAGGTCAGTAAGCTGGCTCAATCAGTGTGCATGGGTGAACATAGCGAGCTTTAAAGCATGATTCACTGCACTCGCTTTGAACCTGCAAGCTCACACATACACACACGGTCCATGTAGTTTCACACTGGAACAGGTAGAAAAGTCCTAATGTACAGGACACTTCAACAATAGTTCTCATAGGATGTGACTAGCTGTGACCATACCCTACACATAATGACTCATCCAGGGCTGGCGTAAAATGTAAGCATGACAATTGCTTTGTTAGGCTGAAAATTTTGCTTGCATTACCTGTCGTTGCTCTTGTCAGACTCCCATTGTCTCCTTTGAGTGAATCACTGTGGTAGGATGAAGGTGAAGGAAGGTGTAAGCTAAACAGCAAGATCCAAAAACTCAATGACATATTTTGCAGTTGCGGCGAGGTAGATGAGAATAGAGGAGCGAGGGTGAAGGATCATGGGAGTTGCAGACAAGAGTTCTCTCGTTATGGACCATCTCTGCCCTACTTATGTGAATATATTGGCGGCTTGGCTCATTATTGCCCAGCAGAGAATGATCTCTCGGGGTCAACCGCATGACACATGCTGTTCAATGATTGATGAAAGTGGGAGGCTGTCCATTTAGCTTCCTCGGCTTGTGGTGTTTAATATCATTCAGATACTTTAGGAGCTCATAATTAAAATCCATTCATGGGTCCAGTCCTGAATCATAACCACAGTATCTTAAAGCGACAGAAGATGCACCTAGTAATCTTTTTCTGTCCATGTGAGAGATTTGTTCATAATTGCGTGTTCACTATCAAAAGCTACTTTCGGTGCTGCATACTCATACACTATGGGAACATTCTTTGGTTGACTGGTTGGGAAGCATGTGTGGCAAACACAGCAAGAACTTGGCTTAAATTTAACATCTGACGATGACGTCATTTAAATGCGCTTGTGAGAGGCTATAAATACACGTGAAACAGCTGTGCCTTCAGGGTTTTTTTTTTCTTCAAAGACTGCATTGTGTATGCTGTGAGTGGTCTTCTCTATTTCTATCTCTTTTGCCTTTGTTAGGAGTTAGAAACGGTATGCAGGAGTCAGCATTTTCTCTCTTTCTAAAAACAACAACAAACATATCGAGACAATCTGGTAGGAGATGCGTGCCGCCTTGCTCATGGCCCATTGCCGATGATGATCCGCATGAGTTTTGTTTGGAGTGCTGTGATTGCCCTCGAGGGAGAGGAATGTGAGCATTGTGAGCTCTTTTCCATTAAAGAGCTCCGCCCGAGGCTCTCTTTCTTTCGCGAGGGGAGAGCCTCAGCACCCTCGTTAAGATCATGGAGCTCCCGTGTCGATTTGAAACGGCCCTTTCAAATCTGCCCTTTCTCTTGTGCTCTCGCCAGATCGCGACGTCCTCCTGTCCGCTTCTGAAACACCCCTCGACGCTTCTTCAGAGCGGGCTGAGGACGTACATTCTCTTTTCATGTTGACTATCTTCTCAAGGGAAGAAAGTCTGCAATAAAGAATCTAGTGAGGGAACTAGTCAAGGCAACCTGTAGATTTCTGGTCCGCTTTAGTCAAGTCAAGTGCATTTTTATTGTCATTCTTCTATATAGCATGTATACATTGGAACGAGATGCCGTTTCTTCAGGACCATGGTGTAACATGGAACATTACGCAAGACTACATAAGTGCAAATACACATTTACATTTATTCATTTAGCAGACAGATCAGTTGCAGAGGTCAGAGAGCATTACAATAGTCCAGTCTGGATAGAACAAGCGCCTGGACAAGGAGTTGTGTAGCATGCTCTGATAGGAAGGACCTGATCCTCCTAATGTTGTATAAGGCAAATCTGCTGGACCGGGCAGTTCTAGCAATGTGGTCTGTGAAGTTCAATTGATCATCAATCACAACTCCAAGGTTCCTGGCTGACCTTGATGGCGTTATGGATGACGAACCTAGCTGAATGGAGAAGTTGTGGTGTAGTGTTGGGTTGGCCAGTACCACAAGCAGCTCTGTCTTCGCAAGGTTTAGTTGAAGGTGGTGGTCCTTCATCCAGCCAGAAATGTCTGTCAGGCAGGCTGAGATGCGAGCAGCTACCGTCGGATCATCAGGCTGGAATGAGAGGTAGAGCTGTGTGTCATCAGCGTAGCAGTGATAGGAAAAGCCATGTTTCTGAGTCACAGATCCTAGCGATGTCATGTAGATGGAAAAGAGAAGTGGTCCAAGGACTGAGCCCTAGCTAGATGTTGGGTCTTCAACACCTCACCCTCCACGACACCCTAAAGGACCTACCTGAGAGGTAAGACTTGAGCCATTGGAGTGCGGTTCCCGAGATGCCCTTCGTCTTTAGGATTGACAGGAGGATCTGGTGGTTAACTGTGTCAAAGGCAGCAGACAGATCCAGCAGGATGAGAACTGAGGATTTGGAAGCTGCTCTTGCCAACCTCAGAGCTTCAATTACTTAGAGCAGGGCAGTCTCAGTTGAGTGTCCGCTTTTGAAACCAGACTGGTTGTTGTCCAGGAGGTTGTTCTGTGTAAGAAAGGAAGAGATCTGGTTGAAAACAACGTGTTCAAGTGTGTTCGCTATGAATTTTCCAGATGTGCTGGATTTAGAGTGAGTTTCTTAAGCAGTGGGGTTACCCGAGCCTGCTTAAATGCTGTGGGAAAGGTACCAGTGTGAAGAGAGGTGTTGATGATGTGCGTGAGTGGGGGTACAACTGAGGAATAAATGGCTTGAAGTAGATTAGTGGGAATAGGATCAAGCGGACAGGTAGTAGGGCAAATGGAAAGGAGGAGTTTGGAGACTTCTGCCTCTGAAAGCAGAGAGAATGAGGGTAGAATAGTGTGCTAGCTGGTAAGATGCATGTGTCAGTTTGTGGTTTGGTAAATTGGCCGCTAATGCAGTTTGTTTTATTTGTGAAGAATGTGGCAAAATCGTCAGCTGTTAGGGTTGATGAAGGAGGAGGAGGAGGAGGAGGGTTGTGAAGAGAGGAGAAGGTTTTGAAAAGCATGCAAGAGTCAGAAGAATTGTTATTTGTTGTGATAGTAAGTCATTTTAGCAGTTAGATATATTAGCAGAGAAGGAAGAGAGGAGGGATTGATCGTTTCACAGGAGTTTAAATATGAGGAAACACAAAGGCCAAATTCCCTTACTCATCTATCACAATGAGTAAAACCAAAGAATATAGTTCTGATGTGCATCAAAATATTGTTGAGCATCACAAAATAGAAAGTGGCTGTAAGAAAATAGCCAAACGGCACAGGGTTCTGTGGTCAGATGAAACAAAAAAAAAAAGAGCTTTTTGGCAGCAAACACGCTAGATGGGTTTGGTGCACACAAGAATAAAAAGTTTATTATACCGTTGGATCTTTAATGTTGTGGGCATATTTTTCTGCTGGAGGTTCTGGACATCTTGTTCAGATACATGGCATTGTGGATTCTGTCAAATATCAACATATGAAAAATCAAAACCTGACGCCTTCTAATAGAAATCTTATAATGGGCCGTGGTTGGATCTTCCATCAGGACAACGATCCAAAACAAACATCAAAATCAACACAAAAATGTGTTACGGAGCACAAAATGAAGCTTCTGCCATGACCGTCCCAGTCCCCTGACCTGATGAGTGGAGTGAACTGAAGAGAGGAAGCACCAACATGGATATGGGAATCTGAAGTATCTGGAGAGATTCTGTATGGAGGAATGGTCTCTGATCTCTTGTCAGGTGTTCTCCAAACTCATCAGCAGAGGCGGACAGAGTACACAGCTACATTACTTGAGTAAAAGTACAGATACCCCTTGCTAAATTTTACTCAAGTACAAGTAAAAGTACTACAGTCAGATGTCTACTTAAGTAAAAGTACTAAAGTACTTGTTTTTAAAAGTACTTGAGTATCAAGAGTACAAGAGTACATTTTCTAAATATTGCATTACTACTGCCATAGTGCTTACATTGGTAAACACAGCAAACACTTTAAGCGAAAACTATCATTAACTTGTTCAGAAAATTGAAATAGTCTGGCGAGGTGGGGCCACGGGTTGGCACGTTCCCGGGATGCGAAATTTTTTTCCCAGGATGGTAGGGGAAGACTCATGAATATTCATTAGGGAAGTCATCCCTGATTGGTCTGATGACCTACCCCTAACCCCACCCCTAAACCTACCCGTCACTGGGGGTCTTATGACCTCCATAACCCCGCCCCTAAACCTACCCGTCACTGGGGTTAAGACCAATCAGGGATGTCCATGGTTTCTTTAGAAGAAGTAACGGGTACTCACGGTTATGGATAGAAATGTAGTGGAGTAAAGAGTACAATATTTGCCTCTCAAATGTACTTGAGTAAAGTCATGAGTACTCCCCAAAAATGATACTCGAGTAAAGTACAGATCCCTCAAAATTGTACTTAAGTACTGTACTCAAGTAAATGTACTCAGTTACTGTCCGGCTCTGCTCATCAGGCATTATAGGAGAAAACTCAGAGCTGTTATCTTGGCAAAAGGAGATTTTTGATCATATTTACCAGGGGTGCCATTAATTCTGACCACAACTGTGTGTGTGTGTGTGTATATATATAAATATAATGTATAATGCGGAGGGAAAAACAAAGAATATTGTGTGAAAATTATTTAGACCTATATACATTTTACTCAACCAAGAATTTTGCCCCTAACAAAATTATTTCTCTATAGTTATAGTGTATTTAAGTAGAAGGCCGGAAAAAAAACTTTGTCAGTGAAAAGTACTGTATGTAATGTGATATGTGAATACATTTAATTGTGCTGTAATTTGCTCAAATTATGGCAAAAGTGCAAGAATATTACTTTATTTTGTTTTGACTTTATTCTACCTGAGGACACCACAGACTTTGGATGCTTTTAAACGAGGCCTTAAAACCCACCTTTTTAAGAGAGCTTTTGATTGAACTCCCTTTTTCTGTTTTATCCTTTTTTTTCATGTAGCACTTTGACATTTTCTTAAATATAAAGTGCATTACAAATTAAATTTATTATTATTATTATTATTATTATTTTGTGTATTTAGAATTCTTTACATAAAATGCTAGCTAGAAAAAAAATAGCATTAGTAAGACAAAGTCTGCCATTCTACTAGTAGAAAATAAAATAAAAAGGAGAAGAGAAGGACTGACTTATGTTGATTGATTCTTTTATTTTCTTTGAATAAAAATGACATAAATGCTTAAAAACTGTAAAAAACCTTCTAAAAATCTAGCATCAGTTGACAGTCCTTCCAAAAAAATTCTCTTTTCAAATTGCTCTCATTACCCGTAATATGAACCGAGGTGCTGCATTTCCAGAACAAAGCATTGGGAATTCATTATGAAATCTGTTTTGTTTAACACCAAGGTTTAATGAAATGCAAATATGTGCAGCTACAGAACGTAAAGTGATTATTTACACATTCATCCCAGAAATTATCATGTTTTCAGGGTAATTCATTCAGGGTTGAATTATGTTTTATGCAGGGTTATATTATCTTTTGGCGCAGGTCCCGCATTGTTCTACATGCTTTTTTCAACTATGGCAAAATGAGTATTTTTCATTGTAAAATGTGTCATTTAAAAATTTTCATTATTTCGGTCATATTGACACTAACAGCGTGTGATATGTCTTGTGAAGCCTTAATGCTTCTTTTCCTGTTTTATTCAGACTTCAACTCCAATCAGGAGTTATATCATTCTAAATAATTTCAATTTCATGCAGTTTAACAGCACCAAAAAGCAGTATATTATTATTTAATACATTTTACACACTTTGTTGAATGGGCTGTTTGTTTTACTAATTTGGATGCAGTTTAAAAAAAAAAAAAAAAAGTTTTGTGTGTGTGTGTGTGTGTGTGTGTGTGTGTGTGTGTGTGTGTGTGTGTGCGTGTGCGTGTGCGTGTGCGTGCGTGTGCGTGTGCGTGTGTGCACACTTTGTACACCACTTCACTAACTTTGTTAACATAAACCATGCTATATCATAAATAATGAAGAAATATCCCCTAAGCGGTTGTAATACTAAACTTACATTTCTGGTTACCATTAGCTTAGATTTTGCCTTATTATCTCAGTACTTAATTTTAGAGGCAGTTCATTAAACTAAAAGGTAAAGAAAATCCAAATCAGCACTGTTGAGAGAGGTTTTGATGGGAATTATCTCAGCTCTCTTAGCTCAGCCCGTTAATTAAAAACTGAGGGAGATGGATGATTAAAAATAAAAAGCTCATTACTCTAGCACTGGAGAATATAATTTAGTTCCAATTAATGTTTATAATATTTATTGAATTAGCATATGACATTTAATGTGCAAACTCATTTGACTTGGAGCAAAGGCCTATATAGTCTATAGTCCTTGTGAACAGGAGCACCAGGCAGTGCTGCTGGTCAAGTGTCAGATTCCACTCGGACTGAAACTTCACACCCGTGTCCCTGGGACATTTACATTTAATCTTAGCAGACGCTTTTATCCAAAGCGACTTACAAATGAGCAGAAAAATATAAGCAATCAAATCAACAATAGGGCAACAATATGCAAGTGCTGTGACAAGTCCCAGTTAGTCTAGCACAGTACATGAAGGGTCACCGTGATTTTCCCCAAGTAAGTCATGTTCTTGGATCAACACATTTAGTTGATCCTGGAACAACATTCCTGCCTGAAAATTAAAATACATGTGTGTTAACACTCCAAAAATGTTGTTCAACTATTCATAATGAATTGCCAGCAGCAATGCTCATTGGGAAAAGGGATATGAACATATACTGTATGCATTTAGTCATTTTGACATTTTGTCATTGATTAATAAGCCTATAAGCCAGAATATTAATAATTTCCTTTCTTTATCACCCCTCTGTGTTCAAAAAAGATTTTTTTTTTGAATGGCACTAAATGGTACATATTTAAAGTCCCCATTAACTCAAGAAGCAGTTTGTCACTCCTGACATCTCATTCTCTCCAAATGATTATCGGGCTTTCTTTATTTGGAAGCCTCGTGTGTCATGTGGAAGCTTTCTTCGGGCCGGCCCTATAAATAACACTTGGTTGTAATGCCCTTTAGAGAGAAACTATGCTTTATTTTAATATTAATTAACCCCTGTTGCTTGTGGTCTTAGGATTTCTCAGTAGAACCATATGACTTAATTATTGGCTGGTCTAAAAAAAGCCTAAAGCAATAACTGTGTTTACTCATACACTGAGATAGCACAACCTTTCTTCCAGTGGTAGTTTAGTATAACTCATTTTGTACTGTACTATACTGTACAGCTGCACTGGATCTTCATATCTGGATCTTGTAACACATTCAAGTTAAAGGGGCTATATGTAAGAATTGAAGAAACTTACCTCCAAAGTTACAATACTGTGAAAAGTTTTAGGCACTTTTAGGGGCTGTTCTTTAGGCACACATAAAAATGCTGCAAAGTGAGGATGCTTTCAAAAAATAATGCCATAAATAGATTTTAGTTATCAATTAACTTTTATTAACTAAATCAAAACATTAGTTGGTGTGACCACCCTTTGCATTTAAAACAGCTTTTGTTTTGGGTACACTTGCACATATAGTTTTTTAGCTTTGCATGAAGGTTTCTTCAAGCATCTTGGAGACGTTGCCACAGTTCTTCTGGATTTAGTCTGTGTCAGTTTTTGTGTCACTCGATGATGGTGAGGTCAGATCATACCGGACTCCCTGTGCATAAAAATCTCTCTGAATTATTACAATTAATGACAAAAGGAATGTTTGGAAACTGATATTTCCTACTGACACACTACAGCAAAATATATAAATGACTGGCTTAAAACCTTTTTTTGCTTGTAAAAATACTAACACTTTTGTTTTTGCCCCCATTTTTTATGAGCTGAACTCAAAGATCTAAGACTTTTTCTATGTACACAAAAGGCCTATTTCTCTCAAATATTGTTCACAAATCTGTCTAAATATTTGTTAATGAGCACTTCTCCTTTGCCGAGATAATCCATCCACCTCACAGGTGTGGCATATCAAGATGCTGATTAGACAGCATGATTATTGCACGGGTGTGCCTTAAGGCTGGCCACAATAAAAGGCCACTCTTTTACTGTTGATTGTTGATTGTGGCCTGTGGAATGTTGGTCCACTCCTCTTCTATGGCTGTGCAAAGTTGCTGGATATTGGCAGGACCTGGAACACGCTATCCCAGCAAGAACCGGGATGTTTTCAGCTTCCAGGAATTGTGTACTGATCCTTGCAACATGGGGCCGTGCATTATCATGCTGCAACATGAGGTGATGGTCATGGATGAATGGCACAACAATGGGCCTCAGAATCTCGTCACGGTATCTCTGTGCATTCAAAATGCCATCAATAAAATGCACCTGTGGGGTCTCCCAGTTTTATTTTATTTTATTTTTTAGTAAGATAATAATGCCAAATTATCTAGACTAACTGACTTGTCACAAACACCCCACCCTACCCTCGATTCGAGTACTTACAAAACTCATTGTAAATTTCAAAATAGCACTGTTGTGTCAGGTGAGAATCTTTCATAACTTTATATTTTATTTTATTTTAATTTAATAATGCTGTACTAGAAAGCTGCCTTTTGTCTTTCAACCGACAAATTAAATCGGTGGCACCGAGATAGCCCTTAATTCTGACACTTCCCTTCATTGGGATAAATGCAAAGTGATGTTTTAGAATTATTCATAGAGGCATTGCATTTGTAACAGCAGCACTGAGTCTGTGGCGGAAGAAAGTAGTTCTACACAAACCCTTAAAAAGGGGTATTTAAGATACTCCATGATTGTTTCTTATTTATTTACATATTTGTACTGTCGAATTGTTGTATATAAGCAATATCACACTAGCAGGAGTGTGATATGGCTTATAGCAGCACCGTTGTGATTACCTGCGGCTGAATCACAGCAGTTGATATTTACATTACCATGGGTAAGGCTGTAGTTTTGATGTTTGTTTCAAATGAATCCTCATTGGCACAGAACTCCTGTCGGTTAGTGAGGTTAATGCATACTGACTTCACATAAATGTCTCCTCTTCCAGCTGGGAATATGCCAGCCGACCGCCAGGCATCACGTTTTATTCTTAGCTGCTGCCTCTGATGTTTTCATCTCTATTTCTTCTCACCCACCTTCACTTAAACAACCCCCTCCCTTGCTATCGCTTTTTCCTTCACTGATTTAAATGTATCTGATCTTTAAAAAAAAAATATATATATATATATATATATTTATAATGCAGTAATAATAATAAAGTAATATAATGCCGTTTAATTACAAAAAAAAAGGCAGTAAATTACAAAAAATGTAACACTGCGAGTGATACTGAGGGAGTGTCTGCAAATTTCACATTTTTCTCTCTTCTTTCTCTCTATATTTTTTCTTTGGAAAGTCGTGGAAATGCTATCATGGATTTTTTTCTTTCTTTTGTTATTACAGCAAAAATATGGCTGAAGTCTCCCATTCACCGCTATGGAAGTTTACCCAACTCTTACGACTTCTGCTTCCGAGAACCCGGAAATCGAGTAACTAATACATACATTAATGGTCATTATTATGTAGTTCAAGCAACATTTATCATAATATGATTTTGTAGCAATTGTAATCAGGCGCTAAAGAGAGTACCTATTAAAAGTAATTTGAGCCAATGGGATCGCTCAGGGTCCTAACAGAGACCGATTTCAAGGAGGACCTGATTTGTCACCAGGACCCATCCAAACGTCACACTTAGAACAGTCAACGGCTCACAGTCTTCACATTTTATTGAACATTTGAATAACGTAAAATTTTTATTTTTATAATTGTTTTTATTGGTGATGGGAAGATTGGATAATTTTACTGATTTGATCTTTGAATCTTCTTCAGAAAAAAGTAATTTTGTTCATGTGAGTGGATTTAAAATGTTGTATCTAACCCCAACCTCATGATCATACACAATCTTTTGATTATTTTCTGAATTAAGAAATCATTATAATGCAGCCAAAGATAAATTACGAGAAACATGAGTAATGTCTCCTGAGTATTGTTTATTTGTCACATGAAAAACACACACAATGAACGAATCATTCCTGCTTTTCTGTGTTTGCGGGTTGCAGTGCTTACAGACTATACATTAACATGGTCAGGTATATAATCCAGCTACTGCAGGTTCAAGCTACAGTCTATCAGAGTTTTTATAAGGTCCTGCCACTAGTAAGGATCTGGGTCCCTGAAGGGAGCGAGCGAAGTCCAGGAAGGGAGCGACAGTGGGCCTGTCCAAATACCCACACTTGCTTGGCCAAAGTGGGCATAAAGACTGCAAGTGTCTTAAGAGTTTTATTGACTCAATGGGCCAATATTAATCACTGCGTGATTGTGGTGCTTCATCTTCAAACGTTTCACAAACGTCATGCAGTCTCTGCACCAATAAACTGTGCAATACTTTACGTTTTGCAAACAAATTATATGTAACATCTAATTATTTTAACTTACACTTAAGTTTTCCTAGGCATAACGTGAAATCGGGGCACGTACCGTGATGAATGACAGGATACTCTAGGCCCCAAAGACCACTCTAAAGCGGTATTACAGATAATGTGTCTTACAAAATGTGTCTTTCGCAATCCGTTCCAACAGTTTTACAAAGTCACAGATTTGTGGCCCACCCCTCATTTTTGAAATATGTGCCGACTGATTCGACGATGCTCATCCATAGGCGGAGCATGTGTAAGGCTGGGCAAGACTTAACCTTCCCCTGGCCAAGGACTTCTAAACATATTAACAGGTTCTAATGCTTATGAAACAGCTGCTTTGTGTCCAGTCCTGTGTAATGAGGTATTTCTGAAGTCAGCTGAATGCCTGCCAAACACCCTTTCACTTTGATGCATGGCAAATAATGGAGGCTAACCCATCAGTTTATTTTATGGGTTTAGTGATGATGATGATAACATGATGGTGATTTCATAATAGGTTGGAGGGTCTGTTCTCTTGTTCAGTTGCCATTTCATTGTTTGGTCAGTTCATTGCTGATGTAGGCTGGTTAATTCGTTTTTGCCTGTTCATTTGAAGTTTCATGATACTTTTTGTCTTTTTTGGCAGTAAGGTACCCCTTTAAATTAAACTGTATAAATTTAAAGGGGTCATATAATGGTACATGCACTTTTACAAGTTGATTGTACTGAAATGTGTTTTGGCAGTGCCTGTACACAACCATCATAAAATGATAAAAATCCATCCAGTGGTTTTCTTTTAAATCTTCTTATATGTTTTCCCCCGTCTCAAATCAAGCCGTTCGATCTTGTGACGTCACAAGATCGGACGCCCCTCCCACGATTGTTGATTGACAGCAGCGTTTCAACACAGACCCGCCCTCGCTCGTGAGCGAGCTGTCATCATAGTCCGCCGTTGTTGATACGCTGGAGCAGAATGGCGTCTAAGCGATTGTGGTGTTCTGTTCTTGGGTGTAATAACGAACACAGCAGTCATTTTGATGTTCCTAAATCCAAACCGCTGAAGACACAGTGGCTGAGTTTTGTTTTCGAAGGGAATATTCCCCACGATCAACGCCAATGCTTTCATGTTTGCGCGAATCATTTCACACACCAGACTGCTTTACAAACGAGGGTCAGTATAAAACTGGTTTTGCTAAGAAGCTGCTCCTGAAAAAAGGATCGGTACCAACTATTCGTGTTCCTGCTGCACCTCCAGAAGAACTGAAGTGAGTGTAATGTTTTATTAACCTTTATATTAATATTTGTATTAATCTTTGCAAATCGCTAGCACGCTTCACGATGAATGCGGCTGTTTACACTCAGGGTACATTACGGCATGCTCTCTATGTACGACGTTCTCAATATAATTCATAATCCCACGTTTATAATGAACAACGCGTTATGGTTATTGTGTTATTATTACAACCGGTGTACGCACAGAACAGAGGGGCGGGGTGAGCAAAGCGCATTATAATTTAAAGACACACAAAGAAAACAGAGCTGTTACAATACTAATGAGAATTTATAATTGAAATATATAACAAACTTTTAATTTAGACCCTAAAGAATCATATTAGCTTGTACAAAAATGGCATTATATGACCCCTTTAAGATAGCAAGCACATTTTTTATATATTTACTTGGTTTAAGAAACAAATCATATATTTAGACAATGACTGGATCATATCCATAGTTAATGTGATGAACCACCTGTGGTTATTTTAATAGGACACCTGTGTGAATTCAAGAAACTTGTCTTCACTAACATTCACAAAAAAACACAAAAAAAACTCTTCTGAACAGCTGATTTAGCTGAAATATCAAACCGGCTCATAAAGTTAGTTTGTTCTAGAAAATGTTTTGTACGGTATGTAATGCAATGACATTCAGACGCATAAGTGTCCGGCTACACTTTTGGACCACTATAGACAGTGGCCCAAAAGCGTAGCCAGACACTTACGTGTCTGAATGTGTGTTTGCATGTGCATGTGTTTTTTTAAGTCTATAAGTTCAGAGCAAATTTCCTCCAGTCTAGCCCAATTAAACTGTTATGCAGGCACATTGTGTGCAAGTCTAAAAATACACAGTGATAAATGAAATATGTCTGCTGCTGTTTCTAAATAATGTAATGTCTGGTTTAAGAACACTACATCCAAACACTTTAGTGTGCACCAACTTCATTCATCAAACACATGACCAAATAAAAGGCATGAGATGAACAAAAAGAAGGCTTCAAATGATCTCACAGAGAATTAATGCCACCTTATGATATTTTACGAAGTTTTGAATCACCCGTTTCCTAACTGTTGAATGAAAAATTAAGAACATTACACTTTTTGCTGGAATTTCTATACTTTGTTGCAGATTATTTTAATGACGCAAATGGCAGATAGTTCTGAAGCCTCTAGATTACAGTTGCCATGAAACAGAAGTTGCAAAAGTCTTTTCTTCTCTATTGTAATGAAGAAAAGTAGGGCTGGACTTGATTTTGTCCAATGTGAATTGATTGGATTGTTTTGCTATTGCTGTTATGTCATGTGAGTGACAGGTTGTCCCGTTCTCATGCTAGTAAACGTCATCAGAGACGAGATGTCATTGCAAGAGAGAGGGGAGTTTTTTTTTTAAATATGTTCACGGATAATTTATAACAAAAACAGCAATATTTCGTAAAAAAATAATAATGGTCCATTTTGATTTCATAGTGACCTTAAAGAAAGGTCATTAGCATCTGCCCAGGAGAACCTTATTGTTCTGAATTTCCAGTTGTTCTTCTCAGAATGTTCAATTGAATCATCTCACTCTGAGGTCAGATGAGCATCTGGTGGACCTTTGGCTTTCACGTGGCATTGTAGAGAATTTTTCAAGCCGTTCTGCAAACAATGTTAGATTGCATTAGAGATGAATGCCTCACAGTGTGTTAACCACAATGGCTTTATGTGCTCCAGTTCACACAAAAAGGAACTGCAAATATCCTTGTGTAAAGATCTTAAATAATTCATTTTTGTGTTTACCTACTGAGTAACACTATTCATGCCATCATTGTATTTTAGGTCAGAGTTGAAAAATTCATAAAACATTGTAATATTTTCATTTGAGAAGAACTGTGTGTTCTCTCCACCACAATGAAAGGACAAGTGTGTTTTCACCTGCTGTGCCGGTTCCTCCCCTGTGCAAAAGAAACAAGACAAATATTGGCTTTAAAATCTGCAAAGCATGGTGAAATTAAAGAAGAGGTGTGGAGAAGGAGCTCTACATGATTGTTTTTATTTCATGAATACAGCACTCGTTTCTGTGAAACAAAACAAATGGAAAAAAATCCAGCAACTTAAACAAAATTCTTCTAGCATACCTTGTTTAATTTAATGGTAAGTCAGATATTGAATATTTATGACCAGCTGAACAACACTGTGATATACTCCCTTTCAAATTTTCAGTTCAGTTACCAGACTGACATGAATGTTATTGTTTTCACGGTGATTGTGGAGAATTAAAGGAGGAATTCCAAAGGAAAGCATTTAACTATGAAATAACAGCAAAGTAATTGCATTTCACACTTGTTTCTTGTGAATGCCTGGAAAGAGGCTCCATCCGTCGTTTAGGCTTCAAGATAAGGGGCAGGTTTGAAATCCTCGGGAGCCTAACACAACATGACTTTATGAAACCCCTCTCCATAGCCAGACACAAAATGTAAATGTTGCTAACTCAATTATGTTTTCTGCTCTGTGGAATAGTAATCCATTGTTCCTTCAGCTGTCCAATGGCTTCATGCTGGACTGAGAATTGCTGATAGCAGAATCTTGACTCTGCAGACAGACTCATACATGCATGCACACAAATACAAGGCCCTTATTTCCCTCGCCTAAATGCACAAAAACAGTTGGCTTTCTCAAACTGCTGAGCTCTGAACTTGAGCAGGTTCACAGTTGAGTCTCTCTGGTGAATCCCACTCAATAGCAGCACTCTCGAGCCCTGAAGGGAAGACAAGTCCACATTGTCCACAGACACAGGTCCTCTCCACTGCTAAGGAAAATAATCACCTCAACATTAATCCAGAATACTTTAAAAGGTGGAAATGTGCCGTCGTTTCCTTTAGGGACCATTTCTAATTGACCTGTACAATAATAAAAATTGCCATCTTTGTTCATGGGACTGCAAACGTTTTTGAGCCAATTACCTGAGCTTTAAATACCATGTGACTAATCACTCTGAAGCTGTAGAAAATCATCGACAACACTGATTAGCTAATGGCACCACAAAAACATTAACAATCACTAGACCCTCATTAGTGATCTTGAGCCGGGATATCAAAGTTATATACATGTATTATTATTACTATTGTTTTATTTAGAATAGGCTATTGTTAATTTCAAGGCAAGAGATTAGGGCAAAAACATTGTTTTTAGCTTTTGGGCAATTTTGCTTCCATAATATTTCTGCTTTCAAACTGGAAAGAAAACACACAAAATACACATTTAAGTGTTTATTTTATCACACTTTATCTATTTGCATCTTCATTTGCAATATATATCTTTAAAGTCAGTTTTCTCAAAATTAGTCTTCTTTTCATCCTGCACAAGTCAGAAATCTCCACTTCAACAGCATTTAGAAGATATTTTGAGGCATTTAGACTGAAGATACAGTTTTATTCCTGTCTACATTCTGTTTTCACAGAGGGGTTTGTTCATATATCATCTGCTTGGTAACATTTTATTCCTAAAATAATTTTTAATTAGAAAACGCCCCATTTTGCATATTTAAACAACATTTGAGAAACAACTTATACAAATCAACTGGGGAAACATGGTGAGATCTACAGTAATTGTTAACCTATAGTGTTGTCTTACTAATTAAAAAAGGTATTGCTCATATTGTTCATTTCATAATTTTAAGAGCCATTTAAATTAGGGAGGATGCATGGGGGGTAAAGCATCTACAATTATTTCTTTTTTTCTGAATACAGCTCTTTTTTAATGGCTGTAAATGTAAAAAGGTTATTTCTGAGAACCAGTGAAGTGTGTAGTTACCAGTATCTACCAGCAGGGGCTTAGTGGATCATGCTAACCAGCCAAACCTTGATCCCTGACCTTTCAAAAAAGAAAAAGTGTCTCATTGGTGTCACCTAAAGTAGTCAGGTTGATTCAACCATATTAAATAATATTTTTGACTTCAATAAAACTGCACAAAGCTCATTTTTAGCAATCCTGGCAAAACAGAAAGATGGTTATTACTAAACTCAATGTATTCCTTTTTGGCTATGCTGTAAAAATTACCATCAATTGTATTTCACCAGTGGTTCCTTTATTGCCGATGTCTTGTGGAATTGATTTAATCAAGCTTCCTTTCATTCATGTGTGGAGGTGGGGATGGTCTCATCACCTCTTGAATCCCTCCTCTGAGAATCAGCCTGAGATTAAAAAAGTTCATCATAATGTAATCCCAAATAATAACCATATATTTATAAATTCTCAGTAGATGGGGGTGGCTACTCTATGGCTCATACTTTAAGATCGTATTTAATCTGTTCAAGTTCATTAAGATGAAGGGTATGGGAAAGAGATACCCAGGAAAAGAGGTGGTGGGGGTTCTCAAAGGAAGCCTGATCCTTCGTCAAGCTCGTGCAGAGACGTGAAGAAATGTAAGCTCGTGTGTAATTACTTAAGCTTTCACCGGTTTAAAGACACTTCTCGCTGAATGTCCAGAAATAACCATCCGTGGGCACGTAAGCAGGTCAATGCAATCAATCTCCGGTTAGCTCTGAAATAGCATCGCGTGATTCTTTTTAAAGTATGCATTGGAAAAGCTGGATAAATCACATTGTGAGACGCTCAATGTATACGAATGTGCATGAAAAGAGATAAAAGATACGAGTTGTCAAAGCTCATTGTGTGATGTGCTGGAATATGGAAAGCTTAGCAGCAAACAGGATGCAGATCAGAGTGTGTTAAGACCACCAGTGGGATCATTGCAAAAATGAATGGATGTTCTGTCTCTATGGAGGGTGTCCAGCAAAAACACTGAGGTTTT
Source organism: Rutilus rutilus (assembly GCF_951802725.1). Lineage (NCBI taxonomy): Eukaryota > Metazoa > Chordata > Actinopteri > Cypriniformes > Leuciscidae > Rutilus > Rutilus rutilus. The sequence goes on along the minus strand of NC_140219.1, from coordinate 20,078,189 downwards.
ATTATTCCAGGGACTGGGATATGCTAAAATAATGCTGAAATAGTGTTTAGTTAAAGTAATTGATTTCCATATAGCATGATGGCATATTCATGTGGCCATAATTGTCTTGTAATGCCACTGAATCTTTGGCCCCGTTTACACGATGGGAAAACGCAGATATTTCCCTGCGTTTTGGCCTGTCATTTACACGAAAACGCCGTTTTTATCCCTGAAAACGATTATTTCTAAAAACTCCGGCCAAAGTGGAGATTTCTGAAAACGCCGGTTATGTGTTGCCGTGTCAACTGGGAGAAACGGGGTTTTAGGTTCTCAAACATCACATTATGCGCCAGAAAATGCTTATGTCATGTGAGCGCCCTATGTTTAGAGTTTGTTTGGCTACTATTTGATCATGGATGCTGTTAAGGTGGTGATTTTGTGAAAAAAAAAGAAAAAAAAAATACTTTTGTGCAAACGCTTTTGGCCTGTTTGCATTTGCAAAACACAACTGCTGAACTATATCGAGGAGCAGAGGCGAAGGAGTACACGAAAATCAGCATTTTTACAGCAGCTTTTCCTTCCAAGACGCCGGTACATTGCCTCCCAACGTCTGTTGTTTTGAAAGGAACTGGAAGTCGCTCGTGCTATTTGTTGTTGTCGATTTTGAGGATTCTGATTGGCTTGCATGGCTTTATCCTTCTCCCTACGCTCCCTCCCTCCGCTGCCCATATGTTATGATGGCGCTCGAAGGCGAATTTATGCGGGTTGATGTAAACGACAACTTTTTTGAAAACGATGTTGTGTGCACGATGTTATTTTTGAAAACGGAGGGGGGGGAAATATTCGTTTCTCTAAATACCCGGCTATGTGTAAATGTGGCCTTTAGCTTTTCAAAGTTTCAAAGTACTTAAAGGGATAGTTCACCCAAACATCATTTACTCACCCTCAAGTTGTTCCAAACCAGTATGTTGTCTGTAACCGTTTGGTTACCCACATTCTTCAAAATATCTTCTTCTGTGTTCAGCAGAAATTTTTTTTATTCATACAGGTTTAGAATAACTTGAGTGAAGAGTGAAGCAAAATGTAGTTAGCAACACAAGTTTTAAAAAGTATCTACATTGAAGTGGTTTTATGGGGCAATGTCTTTTTAAAATCATATCAGAAGGTATCATTTTAAGTTTAGTACTTATCTATCTGGTGCAAAACAATGAGAATATTGATTAAAGTCACAACATTAAGCTTAAATAGATTACATTAAATCCAACCAATGAAACTGAACAGCTATTTGGCTAACATTATCCAAAACCCTGTGTGGCACGCATGGCATCATCTGAAAAGGAAAGTTGTTGTATGGCCTTGTGGGTAGCGCTCAGACCTGTGGTGCAGTTGCATTGTGGGCAACATGAGTTTGAGTCATGCTGAAGTCTTTTCCAGACCCTGTTTCCTTCTCTCCTTTCCCATTGCTTCATTGTCCTATCTAATAAATGCAGAAATGGCAAATAACATAAAAAGAATGTGCAGGTTATCTATTTCTAATCTTTTAAGGAAGCGTAACTCTTGTTTTCATCTTTTTATTCGGCACAGTTTATTAACATTGAAAAGTTAAAGGACAAGCAAATATGTTCCATTTTGTTGCTTTTATGTTGTAAACAAGAAAGTAAGGTACTGTGTTGAACATCATTGATATGACATTATAAAGGTGGTTTATAGCAGTATACTGAACTTGATCTATACGCCAAAATATGGATAAGTTGTTTCAGAGTAACTTCATTCTAAACGTTTTTAGAATTGACCATTTTGTTCACATTTCATAAGATATGCATGTTATACATATGCCAAGGTGGACCCCTTAAAGGAATTGTTCACTCAAAAAATAAATAAAAAAATGCTGTCATCATTTACTCACCCTCAAATTGATACACATCTCTGTAACTATTTTTCTTCTGTTGAACACAAAATAACATATTTTTAAAAACACATGTCTGTATGTCTGTATGTCTGTATGTATGTCTGTCTGTCTGTCTGTCTGTCTGTCCATACAATGAATGTCAATTTAGTTCAATGTTGTTTTGGACCTAACTGACTTTTCACAAAAACATGTCAGCAACATTTCGTCAGTTGTGTTCTGCTGAAAAAAGAAAATCATACAGAATGACATAAGGGTGAGTAAATTGTGATTTTAATTTTTAGGTGAACTATCCCTTTAAGAGCTTGCCAACATTTAATTTGTGACGTAATCTTAAAGGGACAGTTCACACAAAATTGAAAACTCTGTCATCATTTACTCACCCTAAAGTTGTTCCAAACCTGTATGAATTTCTTTCTTCTGTTGAACACAAAGGAAGCTATTTGTAAGGATGTTTGAAATAACAGTTGTGGGACACCATTGACTTCCATAGTATTTTTTCCGCCATACTTTGGAAGTCAGTGGTGTCCCACAACTGTTTGGTTACAAACATTCTTCAAAATAGCTTCCTTTGTGTTCAGCAGAAGAAAGAAATTCATACAGGTTTGGAACAACTTTAGGGAGAACAAATTATGACAGAATTTTTTTTTTTTTGGGTGAACTGTCCCTTAAAATCTGTTGTGGGAACTAAAAGACATTTACTTTCAAATAAACTGGAGAAATAATGTTTTTCACATTATTTGCCCTGCAATGGCTATCTGACAATTTAACCAAGGTTACCAAGAAATAACTATACTTAAGTACAATAAACAAAGTATAAAGTATTATTTTGCAAACGCATTACTTGACATGTGCTGCAGACAGCATCTAAAGAACATTAGAAAATAACTTAATAAAAAAAGATTATTTGTTGAGCACTTATCATCTTTAAGGGCTATTAATCTGCTCACTTGGCACCTTGTTTTTCGTGTATGACAGTGTCTGCATTGGTTTGTTGCATTCATTTTATGTCAGTGTACCTGCTGCATATAAAATAAAAACATTACATTAAAACATACATGAACTTGTAAACACTGAGAAAAAGCAAGATATTTGCAATGCACCCTATTAAAAAAGCAACAGGTACAAGAAATACAGACACCTGTATTCAGGTTATAAATATCGGTTATAAATAGTTGTTTCTGAAAGCAGCTGAAATGTTTATTTGGTTTTTGTTTGCAGTGTCCTTCCTGTGTTTTCATACCGAATCTACTTTTACTCGGTTGTTGTTTGTCATTAAAGCAGATGGCTTGCTTTTGTTCCGGTCTGCAGCATCATTTGAACTCTCTGGGAAGAACAACTTCGCAGTGCAGAGTGAGACGATAATTTTTTTGTACTCTCTCCTGAAGTTCTGGTTCAGCAGTCCGTAGACTATGGCATTAAGGCAGCTGTTGAAATAGGCCATAAAATAACTGAATACAAAAAACCACTCCGGGATGAGAGGCACAACCCGCTCGGGGTCTATGGCGACCGCCAAGCCGATGAAATTGAGAGGGGCCCAGCAGACGGCAAAAAGAACAAACACCACGAACATGGTGACGAAGTTCCTTATGTCGTGCGGCGTGAGTTTGGGCCGAAACTCGGGTTTGACGCGTCTCCTCACCTGGATCACCAAGATCCAGATCCGCAGGTAGCAGTACGTCACAATCATGATTGGAAGAAAGAAATGGAAGAAAACCACAGAGATGGTGTACGCTGAGCTGGCCGACTGCGCAAACGTACATGAGTAGACCCTGGGGTCGTACTGCAGGGAGCCTACGTAAAAGTTTGGCACTATAGCGACCACGGTCAGTATCCAGATGAGAACCACGTAACAAAGAGAGTTCTTGTCGCTGTATAGCTTGTCATACTTGAGGCTGTGACAGATATAGCAGTAGCGATTGATGGCAATGCCGGTTATGTTAAATATAGATCCAATCACGCTCAGTCCCATCAGGAATCCACTGATCTGGCAGTGGACGAACCCCAAGTTCCATCCATTGTGGAAAATGGAGACCAGCACGAGAGGATAAGGATAGACTGCTACCACCAGGTCAGCTACTGCCAAGCTCACCACAAATATGTTCCCTGCAAAACAATGACAGTGGAAAAGAGATAAAAGCAATTACAGGCACAAAGCGACATTGTAAAAATGAGAAAAACTTTCAAGCAAAACAGCTTATTAAAATTCCCAGAATGCAATTTATTAGGTTATTGAATAACATGAGGGCAAATACAATATTGTAGCGATCCTTTAAATAGATGGGAAATAAAGAGGTTTCATATGACTGCCATGTGTTCACCATCTCAGATTCTGCACAAGTTTTGTGTATGACAACTTTCAAAAACAAACTTTAGGTGCTTTTCGGGATGGACGCCAGTATACTTTTGCAGCATGACCTTTAATGCATGTAATTAATTCATATCTTTCCTAAGCCTGTCAGCTGCTTTTACTATTAAAAGGATTTGGGTTGCATCTGTTATTGTCACATGATACCTATAGCTCTCCAATGAAGACCTTTTAGAACTTTTGGGCCCCATGTTAGAAGAGCACGTCACTGCGCGCGGCACCGGTCTCGTATCGCTCACGGAGAAGCTTCGGAAGCATAAAAGGAGGACAGTGAAGGACGAGAGAGGAGCAGGCCTGGACTAGTTTATGTTATGTTTTGTGTATGTATGTCTTTTACTTTTGATTTGTGTTAATTCTGGATTAAAGTGTTTGAACTTTCGCCGGTTCCCACCTCCTTCTTCCATGAACAACATACTTTGTTACATAGACTCTAGCTAATGAGACTCCATCCTTGGAGTCGCTGGTTTTAAATATACCATTTCCAGATGTTTGTTCTTTATTCATGTCATGTATCATGTAGGCTATTTGTGCTTCATACATATTTAAAACCATTTATATGTTTGAATGATTTGTATGATGCACTGACTCTAATAACATCAAGTTTTCCTTACACCTTGAATACACTTGTGAATACACCAGTGTACACATCTTTATAATTATTTTATAAAATCGTACCTTTTCAAAGTATCAAATATTTTCTTTAAAATATTTTACTAAATTATTTTGTTTAATATTATTAATATAAAGATTATGGATATTTTTAAGAAATCAACAGTCTTAAGTAATTTTTCAGTGTCCTTGTTACACATTACATGTACTTACCATAGTAATAACAGTAAATTATGCATAATTACATGCAAGCACATGTGGTTAGTTAATATTACTCAGTACTTAAATATATAATTACATTGTAACAATGACTCCTTAAAATAAAGTGTAACCGAGACTTGTTTCTCCTATAGAGACTTTGGATTTTTATGTCCCAGAAAGAAAGAAAGAAAGAAAGAAAGAAAAAAAGAAAGAAAGGTCATCAAATAATCAGGCAACTATCCATTTAATTGAACAATAAGAAGCTTGTTATATTACAGGGAAGAACTCATTTTAAAGTGTCAACAAGTGTATTTTCTATTATCATACTGTCAATTTCTATATTCATTCTCTACTCGTTTAATTTGGGCTCACTTAAAAAGAAAAGGTCTGAATCATTCAAACTAAACGGACATCCAGGTCAGAGGCTGAACACTGCACTCGCATATTGGCATTTTTATCTCATATACTTTTGAGAACATGCTGGGCAATGAAGGTTTGCCAAATAAATACATTCATGATTTAGCCAATTAGGAATCATTAGATCAGAAGATCGTTCCAGAACATATCAATGGCTTCTCTATTTTCAACTGTTGTTTTTCTAAAATTTTATTTGAACTGAGGACGACCAGCAGAGACAGGGAAAATATGAAGCGAGATCTGGAAAGCCCAGCAGGGGCCCTGTAGCATGGACCACAAATCTCACTGCATAAGTCATCTTCAGCTGTAGACTTCATATGAGACATCATTATTCTGAGTGCACAACTGCAATAAGCCGAGTTGATCTCCCTAGAGTTCTTGATGCTTTATACGATTACAACTGGAAGGAGATAAATGTACTGTTTTTATACAAACTTTGCTAAGTATCTGATCTGTTGTCGATGTCAAGGGAAAATGAACTGTTTAATTACAGGTTTTGTAAATAGAGTATAGCATGCTTGACCATGTCATAGTGAGATGGCATGCTGTAGGCTCAAATTAGAATTTTTGTCTGTAAGCACATAGAGTTTTGGCAAAACTGTCAACATTAATATTCGTAATATTTGCATGTCAAGTTCTAGTTTGTTTGGACAAACACTACAAAATGCAATATTGAAAATGATCATAATATAATCATGATCTTATCTCTATAAAAATGTCCAAAAATATCAACCTCCCACTGCAAACATGAATGCAGCACTGATCCATGACCCATGTGTCTCTGAATGCTGAGCCATTCTACTGTAGCATAAGAGGCAAAGACTCTGAGACTGTAGAGTAAAAGCCCTCACAAGCACGTCACTTCTCCCTGGAGAGTTTGTTTGTGCCACTAATGGCATCTAGGCTGCAGGGCAAACCTTTGGCCATGATTTTTCCACACCACCTCACATACAGTGAGAGATATTCACGGCCAGATTCACTAGATCCTCTGAGAGCCAGAGGAATGCAAAGAGGATTTTTCACTCTGTTAACTCTTATACATCCAACTGTGTATGTGACTGCTTTTTTTCTTTCTTTCTGCTATGCACTATAATGTGATTAAATTATCTTGCAAGATTTATTGTTTGCATTTACCTTCCTGCATTTGGCAGATGCTTGGCAAAGCAACTTACATTTTAACAGTTCTTGCATCACCACACTTTACTGTTTGAGCTCCATGAAAGTAATCAATCACAGCATATTTCTTGAATTGAAAGTTTTCAATCAGGAACATATATGCTACCAATCAAAAGTTTGGGGTCAGTAAGATTTTTTGTTACACTTTATTTTAAGGTGCCATTGTTACAGTGTAATTATATATTTAAGTACTGAGTAATATTAAGCAACTACATGTACTTACTATAGGGTTAGGGTAGGATTAGGATTTGGTTTAGGGTTAGTTTCATGTAACTATGCATAATTTACTGTTATTACTATGGTATGTACATATGTTACATGTAACAAGGACACTGTAAAATAAAGTGTTGCCAGATCTTTTTTTTTTTTGCTTTCTTGGTTGCGGATTAGTCTCACCTGTTTCTACTGTAGTTTAGGTCCTCGTTTTTGTTTATAGCCCTTTGATCTAGCATTCCTTTGTCAGTTCTTTTCTTGCTATATCCTAAGTTTGATGTTGATGGTAAACTGTAACACTGTTATTTTCGATTCCTGTGTGTTCCAGTGATTTTGGTTTGCTTTAATAAATTCAGCATGCGATTAGATACATGCCTCAACCTCTCTTCTTCCACATGCACAGTGACAACAGTAAAGACATTTATAATACTGTTCTTTTGAACTGTCTATTCATTATTCATCAAAGATTGCTGGAAAAAAAGTGTGTTGCCAAGTCCGTGGACTTGGGCAATTTTTAAGTTGTTGCCATGGGTAAATTTTTTTTTGAAAGGGCTGATTGCGTAAGTATGATTTTGGCGATCCAACACCCCCAAAACACCCCACAGACGTACAAATTCACTGGAGAATTCGCCCTCCCCTCCCTATATGGAGAAAATCGCATTGGGCTACTTTTGACTGGCCATTGGGATACTTGGGCACAGACCTGGCAACCCTGGGTGGTTCTCTTGAAAAAAAAAAAATCGAACCGTACCATACCGTTCTCCACCCTCGGTTCGGCACGCACTTGCACCGCGGTTCATCTCAAATCTGACGACGCATCCATAATACGGTTTGTTAAAAATAGCAACGTGTAAACAGGGCCGTTTCAAGATATTTGGGGGCCCTAGGCAAAAGAGTGAAGTGAGGTCCCAAGTCCTCCCTCAGGAAAATTTTAAAAATTCAGATGGGATTTCTTGTATTCTGGTGCATTTTAAGAGTCATGAATTATCAATTGGCACAGACAGAAATTTAAGCAAAGCACCTAATAAAGCAAAAAAACAAAAAAAAAAACATTTGGTGAATAGCCATACGTTTATTGTTATTCTCATAGCATATCATGAAAGTGAAGTGTGGAGGATTCGATATTTACTTTACAGGAAAATAACTTCACTTCCCATAATGCCACAAACAGCAACGTCATACGCAAAACTACAGGTCCTTGCACAGTGTCCGAAATTTTCGCATGCGTTTTTTCGTATTCATGAATATTCGTGATTCGGTGGCTCTAAATTGTCAAAAAACCATTCAAAATGCTTGCTACGGACGCGAAAAACGCAGACCGTTTTTTTTTTTTTGACGGACGAAAGTTTCGGAGGCAGTGTGCAAGCGTGATTGACATAACGTGAGGTCGTATTTATTTTTTTGACGTGCGAAAATTTCGGATTGCGAATTTCGGACTCAGTGTGCAAGGGCCTACCTGTTGCGTACGGTACAAAGTGTTGATGGAGAAGAATAGAAGGACAAACGCGAAGGAAAGGGGCATTTTTCTCCAGATGGAATAGAAACACCACCAACGGAAATTGATAGCCTGCGTACACCTAAAATGTGACCGGACTTCATGGATTATTTTGTTTGGACCTAACTGCATGGGAGTCATAGGACCAGCTCATTTTGTTTGGAATTGACAAAGTTTTTACTGTGACCGTGGGCAGACAGCCGTGAGACCTGAACAGCACACGTCGCTATCTGTGTTTAAACTAAACTCATTCAAGCCTTGCTAATTTAAAGGAGCTGTATGTAAGAAATGTATTTCAATTAATCATAAAATGGCCCTGATATGTAACTAGACATTAAGAAATCATGTTCATTTCAAATACTTATATCACTGACAACAGTAGTCCGGCCAGGATATTGTCATTTAAAAAGTGAAGTTGCAGCCCTCAACTGATGTTGATGTTGTCATCTTGTGTTTTGGCCTGAAGCGCCATCCTCCACCTATCTACCAATCACGAAGTCAGTAGTGTTTCGGCATCGGGGTTGCCAGCTCTGCTCTAGTTACCACAGCTACGTAGCAGCCTACTTTCCTGCTGGATCCTGCAGCCTATCTGGCAACCTCGAGTCAGGGGGGAGGGGGATGGCATACACCGCTCTACAGTAATTTGAAAGTGATTGCAGTACCAGTTTTGGCCACAATCTTACATACGGCTCCTTTAAACATTCAAGAGCAAGACGCGAAAGAGAACTTGCGCATGCTATGAGAAAATTTGTGCACTCATCCGAAGCATGCACACGGTAGCCGTGTCAGACAGCACGCACATATTGAGTTCTTATTCAAGTTTTGTGCTTGAATGGACAAATTCACACAAAAATGATGTCAACATGCCCATCTTAAAGATTATCCTATCAGTGCATTATATCTTAAAGTGACAGCAGCCTAATATTCCTGCTGTCTGTGTTTTGTCAATCAAACGACAAAAAGACAAGGAAATCACTCACTGCTCTTGACTGAATAGCTTTTGAAACTTCAATTAATGATTCATATTTATTTAATTTATACAGTGAAGATTGTATGCAGTGTTCATTTACATTTGATTACTTTATTAAATTTCTGTACCTGAAAAGCCATGGCTGTGTTGTACCATGAAAAACTGTTTTCATCATTGATTATACTAATAAAAGTTTCTTGAGCATATTAGAATAATTTCTGAAGGATCACGTGACACTGGCGGCTGGAGTAATGATGCTGATGATTTCATAATATTACTGTTTTTTTTTTACTGTGATTTTGATCAAGTAAATGCAGCCTTGGTGAGCATAAGAGACGTCCTTCAAAAACATAAAAAATCGTACAAACCCCAAACTTTTGAATGGTAGCGTCTCTACAAAGCAAGTATTTTCTTAGTTAAAGCAAACTCATATGTTTTATTTTATTTAGTACATCACAAAAATAGATGCAGAGCCATCAGAAAGCAGAGAAAAACAGTAAGAGAGGAGAAAATGAGGTTAAACTGAATGAACCAGTAGCCTGACTCAAATGACTTTTCATGTCAGTCATGTTTCATGTCTTTGTCATGTGATTCCCCGTTAGTCATGTGATCCTGCCATGTGTTCCCTTGTCTTATGTGTCATGTTGTCATTGGTTGATTGTCTTGATTATGTTCACAGGTGTCCTTTGTCTAGTCATTAGTCTTGTGTGTATTTAAGCCCTCATGTTTGCCGTGTGTCTTAGTCAAGTATTGTCTCCTGTAACTTGGAGTTCATGCCATGCTTTTGTTTGATCACGTTTTTGTAAATAAACTGTACTTGGGTTCTCTAGAAATTTGCCTCCAGTGGACTATCGTTACAGTTGTATGTGAGCAACCTCTTTTAACTTGGAAGCACAAATTCACTGACTGTCAGTGCAAAGAGATAATTACTTACTAAATTTCTCATTGACTACTTGCAGTGTTCCCTGCTATTTCACCACTGCTGAATCTACAGTGAATAAAAGAAATAATATTTTATTAGCCGAGTCGTGAGCTTGCTGTTTGAGTTGTATGTGATGAGATGATAAATTTTACTGGGTACTGTGAAATAAAGCCAAAACAGTAGGGCATTCAACTGTGCTATAATTTTTTTTTTGAAATGAAATAAAAAAAAACACATATGCAGCGCAGCGTGACCACAGTAGTCTGATTCACTGATGAATGACTCCTTAGCTGGTTTGCTCAATAAAACACTCAATAAAAGACAGTATTTTCTTTGCTAGAAAAATGTCTACTGTGTAAATGAGATGATTTGGTCACCTTTTTTGCTCCAGAAGATACTTGTTTACTCTCGTTTACATGCAAACAGACGAACAGGCCTACAGGATGCAGAGGTGAATGTATTTATAGTAGTTTGAGATGGTAATGAAGACTAATTGCTTACACACAACTTGTTCAGTAGGAAATGTGATAGAACATGTTTGCTATCAACACAGCATCAAGTTGAAATGAATTTAAGCCCCATTAGTTTAGACACTGCTGGTAGATGCTATAACTACACCATCTAGATCTAAAAAGCATCTTTCACCAATGACAGCCATTCAAAAGCAGCCAAGTATTCAATATTCAGTTCAATTCTCTTTTCCCAGATCATGATTTGTCTTTGTTGGGCACTTAAAAGAGTGAAGTGGATTTATATTGTTCTTGTTTGCTGCTCAGGTTAGTCACTAGTGAAGCCAGTCAATCAGCATTGTCACATGGCATTTGCAGTTCAGGTGATTCAGAGTCCTTTAAAAACAACAAGGGATTCAACAGGAACTGCAGCCAAAATCTTTATAGGTCTCTGTGACATCATGCATTGTGAATGTAACAGTCTGTCAGAAACTAGAAGTCTGCAGATACATATTCATATTAATCTTTTAACGCAGAGACCATCAGTAACAGGTCTCTTTGCTTATAAAGCACCAAATAAACTACGTCAAATAAACATGAGAAAATGTTGATTCATAGTGTAGATGGACAAGAGACATATATTTAAGTTTGCAGTGGGAAAGCCAAGGGGATGTGTACTATTACAATAAGTTATTATATATCATTTTAATAAGATAAATACTTTTCTTGCCAATTTGTTGCATTGCATACTAATGTATGTACAGAAGTATAACATGATATAAAAATATATAATATTATGTTGTATACTGTTCCCTTGATTTATCAAGAGTCAAATACAGCAAAAGACAAAAACATTGATATGCAGTTGCTCTTTATCATCTAACTGAAAGAATAAGTCAGCACTCATCACAAATGATAATGTTGGGTATTTGTTTTCAGAACTAAGCTTTCTTGGCTTTAACCAAAAGATTTTTGGGTCCCGTAGGTACAGTATCGGTTATATTTATTCAATATCCCTTTAATGAAGCCTCTCCACATCTAAGCAACCAGATATTAAAGCAAATACTGCATCACACTGATGGTCAAATTCTGGCTTCTAATTAGTATTGGCTGGGTTTGCAAAAGCCTTTGCAAAATAAACTTTGATATAATTTTGTCACTCCAACTGAGCACTAAAGAGAAGCTACACTAACCTTGAGTTCACAGAAATATTATGCTTAAATCAATATTTTATTGCTTTGGGATCCTGGAGGGCAGTTTCAAATGATACTGGAGTCTTTAAACAGAACTCATCACTCATGTCCTTAGTACAACTAAAGACAAGCAGAGACAGAGGGAAAAGTACTGTACTGTATCTAGCATGTACTGTTCAGCTCACAAAATCAGCACAATAAAATGTCTCATATTCTAAGGTACTGATAAGGTAAAAATGGTAAATAACCATATTTACTTCTAAGAGAAACAACTGACAAGAAAAAACTAATTGAAAAACTCTGAAGGTGTTTATCTATACCTCAACAAAAAATATAGAGCCACAGCAACATTTATCTCTGTAGATGATGAGACCACTATGAAGCCCAATCAGGGGGTTATCTGACATTTGATATTAAGTCATCTGCCACAGTCAAACCCAGATAAAGGGTCATAGTCCAGCCTTGCAGAAATACTGAACAAACCAATTCAAAGCTTGACCATCAGTATGAGCGAGTGAGGATATTGTTTTGTGCATTAACAAATATGTAAATTATGTTAATTTGGGCAATCACTCCACACACTGATATTTAGTTTGACTCTCAAGCAGAACAATATATAACTATGTATAATATATATAAAATAAGCAACAACCTGGCCTGACAAAACCTAAAAAAAAGTGTGCTTTAAACAAGAGATTGAGATTTAAAGGGGACATATCATGCCAAATGCACTTTTTTAGCCCTTAAATGCATTTTGTTGTATATTTGGAGTGTTTAGAAGTACAGAAAATATGAAATTATTCTCTTCAGGTGCTTCGTTGATATCTTTATATTCTGTTTTGGTCATATTTTTCAACCTGTTCCGATTTTTCTGTTATCTATGACGTTTTTTGAACTATTACGTCACAGTATTTGCAGCAGAACTGCCAAATAAGGACATTGACTTCCGGCCCAACACTTCGCAATCTGCCATTTTTATTTCTCGCTGCAATTTTGTAGTCCAAGCTAAAGGATGCAGAAGTTACGAGAGGGTAAGTTAAAATGTTCGGTTGTTGGATGTAGTAACCCACACGCTTCATTACACCGTCTAATGTAGATAAACTGCCGCGCTTGTGACAAGGGCGCATGAACGAGCAGAGAGAGAGACCCGGTCGCGCGCGCGCGCTCTCTCTCTCTCTCTTCAGAGTCAGGCGAAAGTGTAAACAAGACATCACCGTCTCCAAACTAGACGCTGTCTTGCTCTCTCTCCCTCGCACATATTAATCTAAATAAATCGACACGGTGGTAAAAGGTCGGAAGACCAAAGTTTCATGTGTAAATACAGTACACACCAGTGCGAAACATCCATATGAAGACGTTGTTCTACAGGTTCGTCGTCTTCATTTTCATCTCGCTCCGGCTCCGACTCTGGCTCGAACATGTAAGGCTGGCTGGACAAATAAGGCTGGCTGGACAAGTCTTCCGTTGTTGACATTTTGTTAATAACGTGTGAATAAAAAGTTTCTGTGCCGCTAGATAATCGTATCTCTGCTATCAAACTACAAAAATGGCCGAACGGGGTGGAGTTGAACCTCTGCAACCTCGAGAGGGGGCGGGGTATGAAGTGTCTCAATTGTATTTAAAGAGACCCCACCAAAACGAGTTGCTCTCAGACGCACATCAGAAAAGGGGTAGAAAAGGGGCCTGTGGAGCTATAATAATGAAGAATTCAGACCCAAGCATTGCAGTTCCGCTTTATATAGACTACAAATGTATGATTTATATGTAAAAAGGAACAATTTAAAAGCATGATATGTCTCCTTTAAACACTTTTTGTTGGACCAAACAATAGAAAAACCACAAAACTAGCCCAATAAATGAACATGGCAACTGCTGCTTCAATTATTTGGAGTATTGTAAAAAATATATATATATATATGATAATAAAAAAAAAAAAACAGTCATATAATAAGCAGCAGCAAAAAAAATAATAAATTTTGTCTCCACTTTAAAAAAAAAAAAAAATAGTATGGCCACAGAAAATTTGCTATGTCATGTGACATTTGATACAGACCCTGGATTAAAATGTCTGGCACGGTGGTGGACCAGGCTGGCTGTGTTTAACAGCGGATGAGCCAAGAGTGGATCTTCAAAAGGAGTCAGTCTGTAAGTGAGCGCACCATCAGTACAGTGTATACGCAATTGTCCATTCATTGCCCAGGCATCGAAACCAGCCCAAGGGCAGGCCTAGGGCCAAGGCAGGCAGGAGTGAGGACATGAACTCCTTGAGAATAAATAAAGCTTCATCTTAAGTTTCCAACAGGGCAATGCAGTCTGTTTGTCTGTCTGTCTGTCTGTATTTAGTTCTTTTTGGAGTGTGAATAAGGACATTCAGATGTGTGACGTTAGATTTCATGAGCTATCCATTCAATTTGTACTTTAAACATGGTAACATTTTTATTGAGATTGAATAATCACATCGTGGTTCAGTTAAACCTGAACAATAACTTAATCATCAGTACTATCGCTTTATATCTATGTATGCACTTTGATTGAGACTTTTATAAGCTGTTGTTTGAAAATACTTTAAGTAATCACTATTCTCTGTCCTCGTTCCAGCCTGCTGAAAGGGCCCTTCTTCCGCTCACACAGCCCCTGTGAATAATTGGTAGAGGAGAGTTCCTCTTGAATGAACAGTGAACTTTATCTAATATGACCGCCTTGGGCTCATAAGCAAAGTCAGTGCTAAAGAACAGTAGTTAGAGATGAGAGCCGCATAGAGAAGACGGGCTCTGTTACACTGTCCGAGACCTTGGAAAATGTAAAAAGGGAACCAAGTGCCTGTATGGGGTTCTTGTAGCTCAACTGGTACTGTATGATGCCCATAATGCTAAGGTCATGGATTTGGTTCCCAGTGTGAGTGTATCTACAGGTATTGAGATATACACATGCATATAGTACAGCATATCATTGCTAGCTCTCAGGTAGAGTTTCATTGGCAGTTTTATGATGTAGGTACACTGGCTGTGTTGAAAGGAGGCTTACCTAACAGCAGGGAATGGTTAGTCTGAATAATCTGAACAGACAGTTGTGCCACAGCAGATAGAGTCTTTGAGGTTGAGTAGCTTAAATAAAACAGATAGACCGCAATGGGGAGTAGCGGAACCACTTTGTTTCAGCACAGAAGAACAATGAAGAGCGAATGTGTGCGTGCTCATGTGACCGCATTTTTTGTTTTTTAAATCACTTTACCTTTGTATATGTGGTGGAATGATTGCTAATTGAATATTCACACTGGGTCAGTGGTTTTCGAAATGGGCCATGGGAGGTCCTCTCATGGCGAGGAACATAATGAAGCACGCATCGTGGGAGGCTAATGGAACAATTACTGGGTTAATTTGACCCACTTATCAAAGGTTATAGTGCACTGTACTCAGTACAGGAGGAAACAAAAATGTATATGTATGTATGTATATATTATTAAATAAAGAAATTAAATGTATTATTACAGTTTTTCTAAATCACTTTTTCGAAACAGTCTTAAAGGGGTGGTATAATGCCCCTTTAACAAGATGTAAAATAAGTCTTTGATGTGTGTATGTGAAGTTTTAACTCAAAATACCCCACATATATTTTTATAGAGCATGTTAAAGTTGCCCCTTTTTGTCTGTTCCTTTAAATGCAAATGAGCTGCTGCTCCCGGCACAGAGGGCGGAGCTTCAACAGCTTGCACTCACACAGACATGCACTGAAAAAACTTTTAGCCTTTCATGTTCAAACTGGATTCAGACAATGATGGAGAGACTCAAGAAGAAGTGACAACATGATGAATGCAACAGGACGTTTCTGAATGGTTAGTTGATGAATTTATGTAGCTGATGTGTAGTTATCTTCTAGTCATTGATTAGCATATTCTGTCTTGATAATCTATAAATCGTGTTCAGGGGG
Source organism: Rutilus rutilus (assembly GCF_951802725.1). Lineage (NCBI taxonomy): Eukaryota > Metazoa > Chordata > Actinopteri > Cypriniformes > Leuciscidae > Rutilus > Rutilus rutilus. Next base: position 20,062,364 of record NC_140219.1, on the reverse strand, counting down.
CGGGGTTTATGTCAATTTTAGGGATGGTGAAGTCACTAAGCTGGGAGGAATGTCATGTAGTCTCTACCAGCCGTTTGTTGTAGTCCTTAAAAAGTGATTTCTTTAAAAGCAAATATCTCCCTTTGCTTTGAACTTTGAGCATTGTAACTTTGCAGATGTTGTTTATGCTCAAACAGCAACATTACACTCTAACTAAAGTTAGAAAAGTGAAATCATAATCAACCACCCCTTTAACATTATCTAAGTGCAATTGTCACAACTATTTGCTGGAACATCAGAACTCTATTGCATGTCTGCGAAATGCAGTAACTCACCCAAAACTTTTATGCTTCAAAACTTAGTTATTGTGTCAGTAAATTGGCCAATGGCACTAAAATAAAAAGTGTTTTTGTCATTGTGCGAATCACACCGATCAAAATGTTTAAACGTGTTTTCACCATGGAAATATTTGTTATATACAAATTTCATGTTTTTTTCTACTTTTTTGTTGACACTAACTGCTTTATACAAAACTGTCAGTGTGACACCGGTGATAAGAACTCCATCCACTCACAGGAAAATGACTGGCCTGTTCAGTTTTGTTTGATATTGTGCCAGTTACCTGAAACCTCATTTTGCTCACACAATTAAGGAATGTTTAGAAGTTGTGAAGAGTTTGACAATTTCACTGGGAATTTTGATTAACAAGCCATGTGAATTTAGTCACTGTGCAAATTGTAGACAATTGTACTTACTCTTTTACACACATGTGCCAAAACGGATGCAATTTGCTTAAATCAATATGAAATTCAAATCCGATGTGGCCAAGAAACTAACTGTTCAGAGATCTGAACTTGTTTTGAGAAAGAAAGAAAAAAAGTCTCTCATGAGAATTGAGCCAAAGCTATTGAGAAAAACTGTAATTAAAACACCTGATGACAAAACATTACAACAAAGATGTGTAAACTGGAGAGACAATAATGAAATAGGTCAAAATGGAGAGTAAAGTACAAAGCTCAGTCAATTTCAGGGTAAAGCGTTACAATTTACGTAGTACTATCGTTAATTTGTTATTTTTTGGTAATGAACATGTAATGAACAAGTAGGCTATTCTTATTGTGGGCACTTCAAAACATTGTGAATTCTAGGTACCTTATTTTCTGAATTGTTTCAATTTTTAGAATACACATTAGCTTATTTCTGCATCGTGATGGGCTTAACGAAAATGCTAATTCTCTAAGGCTGTGTCCCAATTCGGAGGCTCTCTCATTCATCCATACGATATCACGATATCATGTTTTATTTAAGAAAAATAACCGTAATAAAATTGACTGTTCCTTGTGATGTGCAAAATAGTCATTTCTTTCTTACATTGCAATCTAACAGTTACTTTTCTTAAATGAGACCACCTCGAAGACATATGCAGCTTTCAAATGCGCAGCCTCCGACTTTTGAAACATAGGTGGTTCTTATGGAAAATCAAAAATACATTGGTTGCCCCGGTTACTCCGGTGCACAAAGCAGCTGCATAACATTCTGTTTCTAATACAGAGAATGCTTATCACAGAGGAAAAAAAGGAAGGCATTCAGTATTTATGTGTTTTCAAACATAAATTCAAATTTTTGATATTTTTAACATTTAAATATTTTATTTAAATACATGCCAGTCCAGAAAGGATATCTAGATATTGATTGAAAATGTTCTGATTCTTTATTGTTGTTCTTTGTGTTTTTTAGCACTTTAATCAGTTTGGAACATTTGTTTAATTAATACATTTGTATTATGTATTGTTTTATTGTTATTATAAAAAAAAGAAGTTATTAAACTTATTATTTAGAGGACAATACTAAAGTTTGTTTATCAATTACCATTATAAAAGCTATTGTCACGATATGAATATTTGGTTTCCTACCAAATTTTAACAGCAAAAACATCAACATGCTGCTCCACATAATAATGCATATTTATATTTAGTTCATTGGAGTTGCTTTGTACTTTATGTAAACATAAGCACAAGTGCATGCTACATTTTTGTCCAAGACTGGTTTTCCTTGTGAAATAGTGCTGTTGTAGTTTTCAAACTGGTGCCACAAACTTCACAGTTGAGGAACAACATAAGGTCTCTGTCTCTATTGGCAGAGAAATGTGACATATGGGCCGGTGTGACACCGGTGATAAGCACTCCATCCACTCACAGGAAAATGACTTGCCTGTTCAGTTTTGTTTGATATTGGGCCAGTTACCTGAAACCTCTAAAAATAGTGCCCAATACAGTCAAATGAAAAACCCTGTCAGGAATGACAGAAAATCTGAAATCACACTGAGTAAGAATCCAGTTTATGCAGAATGATGCATGATCCTAATTCATTTATGAACTCTTCTAACTCACTTCATACAGTGCACTGTCTGTTAAATAGTATGCATGTAATCCTGTCAGTATTTGATATCCTGTAATTCAAGCAACCCATTGACTGAAATCTTGGTGCCCAAATCCTGCTAGTAAGATTTTAATGAAATAAAGATGTTATTATGACCAGTCAATAAATGAAAGAATGAATAAATAAATAAAGCAATTGTAGTGAGATAAGAAGTTTAACTACAAATCAAATAGATATAAATATTACAATAATAATACAATGAGTAATTACTAGTAAAGCTGAAAATTATGTAGTAGTAAGTACTGGGACAGTGGCTACAATTGTAATACATATGTTATATCAGACCAGTTCATATCTGAACCTATATAATGTTATAATGAAATGAATGACAAAAATACCATAAAGTTCAACTCGTATTGTTCCTTGTCACTACTGAGATTTACCCACTAGAATCTAAGGAATAAGTACTGGTGACGAATGAAATAAATGTTAGTCACTATTTGTATTAGCTACTAGTATCGAATGAATAGTTACAGGTGAAAGTGAGAAAACTAATATTGGATCATCTGCTAGCAAGTAAAAATAAGCACTGTAGGCTAGTGACAAAAAAAAAATAGTAGTAACCTAGGTTTACATGAATAAATGTTTAAAAGGCTTGCCATGTTTGTTTTAAAAGCGACCTTACCTGCGTTTCTAAGTTTCTTGTTTCTGCACACGGAGAAAATCACCAAGAGGTTCCCCAATATATCAACCACGATAGTGAAGATCAGAAAGCAGCCCAAAGTTGTGGAGACCCAGGGAGGGCGATTCAGCGAGATCTCGTAAGGGCTCAGTGAAGAACTGTTCATCAACCGGCTGCTGCCATTTATTTTCATCTTATCTTCATTTCAATAATCCTCGTCATAAAGCATAGGATTTGAGTCCATTGGAAAACCATGAGTGGCTGTTTTTGCGTTTGCGTAAACTTGAAGGTCTCTTGTCATGTCATGGTCCTCGATGGAGCGCACGCCTTCATGGTCTGCGCGCGGACATGTGTCCGCACTTTTATAGCTTTGTGTCTACATCAGATTGTTGGTATGTAACATCCGACAGCAAGTTAAGTTCTTCTCACATGCACATGGATGGGTGATGAAGCTGTCTTCGGATCGCTGTAACGCTGCCCCGCTGTGGAAGACAACGAAATCGGCTCGGAATTTGGGTCGGAGATGGTTGAGTTTCTTCTTTCACCTTTCACATCCATGTGCTATTATGCATGTGTCCATTCATTAATTTTGATAATTCATAGTTTATTTACACATTCACGTAGTTTAATTAATAGTTTCAGTGCGTGGCGTATTGGTTAATGACTTGGAGGCTGAAACTTGTAGGTTCAAACACTGCTATAATAAACCTTTCGTAATGATTTTAAGTAAGACTCTTCAGCCCAAGTTGCTTAGTGGCTGTTTCTTTTTTGGTGAACTGTTAAAGTATTAAAGTCATACAGACAGAAGCCTACATTTTAGGTCAGTTTATGTGCACTTGAAAACATACATGTATAAGTTTAAAAATTCAACTTTTTACTCCTGTCCTGTGCATCTTTCTCAGTGTAGATTTATTTTTTCAAAGTCTGGCATTTCCACCACCACAATTCATTAAACACATGTGACAGCTTCCTCCTGAGACAAAATTGAGATTTTTCACCCAGCCCTATAATAGCCATGCAGTCAGTCACATCATGCATGTGCATGACTTTCAATGAAAAATTCGGAGAAGTTTTAATACATATTCCTGGTGTTATTATTCTAAAGAAAAAAAGTGTGCCTTGCATTCTGTTATCTAAATGTAGGAGTTTTCCAACTGCCAGACAGAACTGAAAAAAGCATCTGAGCAGCAATAAATACTGCTCCTTAAAAACAACTTTTAGACCATGCAGCTGTCCATTTGCACATACAGCCAAATGTATTCGTCATAGCGTAATGTGGTCCAAATGCTCTTTGGACTGTAGCTCACCGCCATGCATTAGCTTTGCATTAGAGGATGCCTGTCAGTGCAGCTTCTTTAAATAACTCACATTCAATAGTTCCAGTTTTATCTCTCTCATACACACTCCATTTCAGACATGTCAAAGCTACACATTTCAAGTTAAACAGGTTATATCATACATTGGAACTATTTTCCCCTAAAGTAGGTGTCTTGCACTAAAACGAATGATAATTTAAACTTTTTTCACAATCTCTCTGGCCTTTAAATTGACTGCAATATTAATGGGTTTTGGATATCAGGCTCAATATAATTCCTTCATTCTTCAAAAACAGCATTTTTTGCCAAACATTCATTACATTAGTCTGCACTTTAATGTGCCTTGTAAGTTTTCCCCTCAATATGCAATTTTGAAACTCCAGTAGCCTATCTATAGTTCGAGCATTTGATTGAACTTTTGACAGTTTAACTTGAATGATGCACAGACAACTTTGGGGTCTGTTTTTGATCCAGGTATTGAAGAGCAGCACACTTGAAAGAAGAAAAAAAATCATCTTATCTGAAATGGAACAGATTAATGAGTTGGGAGTCTGGGGGACAATTTAAGGAAGAAGAATCCAATACAATTTTGCATTCGCTCATTCATCAAGACTGAAGATCTTAACATTTATTGACATGTACTCTTACCCTCCTATCAGAACACATTAACACTGGATCTCATTACACTTTACTCATGGTATTGGTTACTCTAGAGGACACATTACAGAGGAGAATATTCTAGCATTTCCATTTTTTTTCATGACATTGACATTAATATTTACAGTAAACACTAATGGAGGTTAAGATTATTATCTCCCTGGGCTTGGGTATATAATTCTGAAACAACGTTGCATTTGATCTCTGTAATGTGACACATAAATAGCAAATAGATCATGCAATGGTGTGAAACTGCCAGCATCAGCTTTCAAACTTAAGTCACACATGTGACGCACTTAAACACTTAAACAAACACAGGCTTGGGCGTTTTCATTTCTGTTTACACTTGTAATATAATAAAAAAAAATACCTCAACCTTTAAATCATGTCACGCTATCTACACCTTATTGTGAAGCAGATGGGAACAGATAGATAAGAACAGACAGCTTGGCTTAATGGCAAATTTACAAAGATATGATGATCTGATGACTGTCAGATTGAACAATGAAGGACAAAGCCACGTCCTAAGTAATTAACTTAAAGTGCATTGTTCGTCTCACTGGCATTTCATTGATAAAGGTTGACGTGTGGTGGACATGACCTCTCTGAGTTACCATTGGTTTCCCAAGTAGAGGTATTCATTTGTATTGAGTTTAATTACATTCTGAACTTTGTTCAGATACTGAGATTCCTCAGATACGAGGAATCCTCACTCATTTTAAAGAGAGTGTGAGAAAGGGGACACTGGACCGTAGTCATCAATAAATCATTAAAGTGTACCGCGAGTTAATTCTGAGACAGAGCTTTTGTTGTAAAGAAGTAAGGAGACACTGGAGTTTTGGTTTTATCGTTCACTGTGTATCCAAGTAATATTAGGTTTGAGCTGAAGAAACTTTTTGACTCCATTTCAACTTTTCTGAACAGAATGATCAGAATGCTATCGAAATGTCTGTAACAGTGTGCTTATTAAGGACAAGACCTGAATGTCTTCCATTGGCTTTCAGAGAAGATTGATTTATGACCATGCAGTGGTTGTGGACAATCCTACATATTATGATGGTGTTGTAGACAAACTTGAGATTTGTACATTACATGGACAGTTTGTACCTTCAAAGAAGATCCTCTAAAAGTCATGTGAGAACATATAAATAGAAAATGCCCTTACTAGGATGAATAATGTTGACGTTTGTGTACATAAATGACCTACCTCAGGCATTAAATATGTAAAGGAACAGACAGCATATTCAGCTTAGTTAAATTGATGATTCGTTATGACACAGCCATGCGTAAGTCTTGCTGTGTTTCTGAGGCATGCTGCTCCAGGTCTTCGTGCGACTGTGAGTCCTCTGTCTTCAATAAACATTTGAGAAGTGAATATAAAATGAGAAATGCCATGTTCTGTGCTGAGCAATGAACACAGCCACCAAAATGGTATTTTGAGGTTTATGAAATAAAGAGAGGCTTGTAGAGTAAAGCCTGACATATTGTTAGGTCAAGATAAACGGTATAGGGAAGAAAGAAGGAGGATGGAAAAGACAAAGCGGTCACCGAACAGATGACTGAAGGAGGAAAGAGGAAGTTCTAGAAGACACAAAGAAGAGATAATGAGCGTGAAGAGAGTCACCTGGAAAGACGGATGAGGTCGGACTTAAGTGAAAGAGAGAGAACGGAGAAACATCAAGCAAAGGGGATTGTGAAAAAGTTAACAATTATTGACCACAGTTGAACTGCCATTTTCTTAACTGGTTGTCTCTGAAAGGTAAAGATGTAGCTTTTCAATGTCTTTCAAATCAAACATTGTAATTTATTATTGTGACCATTATTATTATTATTATTCGAGGGAATATTATTTATTAATTTTGTCATAAATATCGCCATAGGCTGGATAGAAAAATCAATGCTTCAATTAATTTGCTTCTAAATGTCACTTGAACTTGAAAATGGTTTATACAGTAAGTGACAGTTTCTCAGATTCTGAAAGTTATATGAGAACCGACTATTTGTGAAATGCACAAACTTTTGCAGACGTCAGTGTCTACCACAGCAATATTGAAGTACACTGTTAAAAAAATGCCATTATGTTATCAGCAAAATTTTGCCAATGAAGGTAAAATTGATAAGGAATGATTATTTCAAATGACATTTTGTAGGTAGAATGGTGTGTGTGTATTGTTGGGCTATTTTGTGTTTCATTTTAATGAAGTTCCTAAACGCAAGTTAGGGAGGAGTGAGCCCATCTAATCTTTCAATCAACAGCCTGAGTATATAAGCAGCCGCTTACCTCTCTCTTGCATCAGCTGTTCCAGTATCTGGTACTGCCGCACGGAATAATGTCCGACATCCCGGAAATCCAGCTCTTTCCTTCAGACGACGAACTGACAAGTCTTCCTGAAACACCGACAGTCACTCCCCGCGTAAGATCGGATCTTACGGATCCAAATACGGATAATCTTCATGAGCGTTCTGGCCGGGAAATCCAGCGCTCATACAAACCACGTTCCAAAAGACAACGCTCTCCTCCACCTTCAAGATCCCCAGTTTTAACTGAGCCTCGTCCATCTTCTCAGACTTCATCTCTTCATTCTACCGCTGCTATTACACCGATTCCACCCATTTCTAAATGTTCAGTCAACAGCCTACGTCAAGTCCTCTCCAGCTCCGGAATCCATTTCTCCCGCAGATCATCAAAAGCTCAACTCTACGATCTTTTCATCAGTTCCAGCATTCCAACAAACACTTCAACAGCTCATAAAAGCAAGACTCGCCCCTCTTCTACCTCCGTTTCTCTCCCGGTCCGGCGTTCTGAACCCACACAATCCCAACGCGCCGATCCGAAGGCCGCCGGCGCTGCCACGTCTCGCTCTTCCTTGTCCGCCGGTATTTCCACCCGGCCAACAACAGCGGTGGCAAAAAACAGTTCCGCTTCTTCTCCAGTTCTCTCAAACTTTTTGCAGTCAGCCCCACTCCTCAGGCAAGAACCAAACTTCCAAACACTTTCCACTGCTCTTCCCTCTGCTTCTCCAGTTCTTCTTTACAATAACCCTTGTGCCAGGTCACCCTCACAGACAGTTACTTTTCTCTCACCCTCAAACCAACCTACTCAGATAGCGGATCCTAGCGCGAGGTTGCCTTCGCTAGCCATCCCCCCTCCTCTTTCCTTCCATTCCAATTCACCTCAATCCTTTCTTCCCCCTTCTATCCTCCAATTACCTCCCAATATCCTTCCCAGTACACATCCGAGCGTGAGGTTGCCTCCGCAAAGAATTTCTACACCTCTTTTTCCCACAAACCCTCCTTTTCCTCTCATTCCAGCCCATGCCAGCCATCTTGGACACCAGTCAGTAATGGGACCCTCCGATCAACATTCATCAACTTTTCTCAACACTAACACTTGCTCTTCAGATACCATCCGCTTGCCAGCCCATTCACTCTCCACAGCAGTCCATCTTCCAGCTCCTCCCAACGCAGTCGCCATGGAACCACCTCCAGTCTCAGCCCATCTCCGTTCCCTAATTCTATCAGGTGCAGATATCGATCTTCCTTCTCTTCTGACTTCTGTCCCTCTCAATGAATCCCACCGCTCTTTTGACTGTGGCCCATTAACCATCAATCTAAAAAATTCCATCCAACCTTCAAAACGAGTTCTCACACTTGCAGAATTCTGCATTGCTTTTGCCCGATACACAGAAGTAATTTGCACTTCTTTTCCAGCCAGACGCAAGGAATTAAACGACTACCTCTCTATCATAGCAGAGCTCAGTCTCTCTTTCGGAGGTAGTCATTTTTATACATACCACAAGCTTTTTTCAGCTAAATGCACCGCCCGCGTCACCCACTGGAACCAGTGTCCTTACTGGGGAGCCTTAGACCTTGAACTATATAACAGAGTTTTCTTAGGTGTTCGAAGCCTTTCTTGCGCCATCTGCAGGTCTATCATTCATTCTACTTCAGAATGTCCCCAAACCAGCCCAGATCTTCCAACCCATCCAGCTCCATTCCAAGGAAAATCCACTTCACATGTCCCTCAATCAAGGAATGACCGTAACCAGATTTTTACCTCAGTCTCAGGCAGACAAGTGTGCAACAGCTTCAATTCATCAGGCTGCAACAGACAACGATGCCGCTTCCTCCATGTCTGTAATTTCTGTGGCGGAGCTCATGCCCGTTCCATTTGCCCTGTGCGCCGCTCCTCAGCTAACCTTAATAAAAAATTTCAAAAGTACCTCTCTAGTCCAATCATTATTTCCTCATTAGCTAGAGAACTAGACAATTATCCAGACAAAAACTTCACCCAGTTTCTTCTTTCAGGCCTGAAAGAAGGTTTTGACCCCGGCTTGGAAAGCATACCTGATTCCAGCCTGATCTGCAACAATCTGCAATCCGCGATAGCCGAACCCGATATAGTGGAAGCCCTCATTAAAAAAGAACTAGATTCAGGCTTCATGATCGGCCCTTTTGATTTTCCACCTTTCGAATTATTCCGTATAAGTCCTATCGGAGTAGCCACCAGAAAATTTTCCGGCAAAAAACGAATGATCATCGATCTCTCTGCTCCTCATGGAAATTCCCAACCCAGTATCAATAGCCTAATTCCGCTAGATGAATTCTCACTGCACTACCACGACATAGACCAAGCAATCACTCTCATAAAAAACGCCAGTTTCGGAGCCTGGCTAGCAAAGGTTGACATTACATCTGCCTTTAAAGTCATGCCAATTCACCCAGATTTCTGGCACCTTTTCGGCATTCGTTGGAACGAAAAATACTACTTTGCAGTACGTCTAACTTTCGGCTGTAAAAGCAGTCCCAAAATTTTTGACATGCTTTCAGAAGCACTCTGCTGGATCCTACAAAACAATTATGCAATCCCATACCTCATTCATCTCCTCGACGACTTCCTCGTCATCTCACCAAGTAATTTTCCCCCAGCAAAACACCTAACCGTCATCCAAACAGTGTTTTCCAAACTAGGAGTTCCCCTCTCTCTTGAGAAAACCGAAGGCCCATCTACATCATTGGAATTTCTTGGAATCCTCCTAGACTCTGTCAAATTCCAAGCTTCTCTCCCCAAAGAAAAAATAGATCGCATAATCACAATCGCATCAAATTTGCTGGAAGCTAACCATTGCAGCAAGCGTGATCTGCTTTCTCTCTTAGGCCACCTAAATTATGCAATGCGCATAGTTCCCCAAGGCCGGCCTTTCATTTCACACCTGCTAACTCTCGCTACCTCAGCATCAGGTTTAGAAGACATAATTTCACTAAGCCAACCATGTCGGGCAGACTTGAAATTATGGATCACGTTCCTCAAGCAATGGAACGGGATTACCTTTTTCTACAACGACTTTTTGTCCCGACCCTGCGACATCACCCTGTTCACTGACGCAGCCCCCTCCACAGGTTTTGGAGGTTTCTACAGAGGACGTTGGTTTGCATCAACCTGGCCTCCTGAGCTCACCAATACACCTCAAACTGCCGAATCGACCGCCCTGTTCGAGCTATATCCCATAGTAGTAGCAGCCTATCTATGGGGATCCGAATGGTCAACAAAAAACATCCTGTTCCACTGTGATAATTCTGCCACCGTTCACTGTATCAACAAGAGCCGTTCTAATGCTCCAAAAATCATGCCCTTTCTAAGACGTCTCATTTGGATCTCTGCCTGTCATCAGTTTGTCATTAAAGCTGAACATATTCCAGGTCACCAAAATCAAATAGCTGATGCTTTATCCCGTTTTCTTTTTCAGAAATTCAGAACATTGGCTCCGGAAGCAGACTCCGATCCAACTCCAGTTCCACCTTATTCAGAACTCATATTCCTCTAGACCATCCCCTCAGATATCTCCATACCCTATCCACAAATACCATCTTACAAGCCGTTTCTCCCAGAACACTCCAAACCTACTGGACAGCTTGGGGTTCCTTCAAAAACTTCCACAGAGCTCACAACATGGTTTTTCCTGAGTTTTCCCTCCTCTCAATATCCTCCTTCATCACATACCTCCATCACACCAGTTTAATTCAACCAGGATCAATCAAAGTCTACCTTAGCGGAATTCATTTCTTTTTTAAGCTCCTCCACGGCCAACAGTGCCCCAACATTTCGAATCCTCAGATATCCCTCCTCTTCAAAGGTTTACAAAAAACCAATCCCCCTCGTCCAGACTCTAGACAACCTTTAACCATCGACATTCTTAGCATCTGCCTAACCACTCTCCGCTCAGGTCTTTTTCCTCCCAACAAAACAAGAACCCTAGACGCCATGTTCATTTTGGCTTTCTTTGGTTTCCTCAGAGTCTCAGAATTCACCACCAACTCAAAATTCAACCCATCCATCCATCCTACATTCTCCGACCTTCAAATAATAAACCATGACACCATACGTTTCAACATCAAACAAAGCAAAACCGATCAATTGAAACATGGTCATTCGATTTTCATTTTCAATTTGCCAACCCCCATCCAACAATACCAGTCCTTAAACATTTTCTTCACCAGAGGAAATCCCAAATCACCTCTTCTCTCGACCCTCTTTTTATTGATGATAAAAACCTCCCTGCCTCCAGACATTGGTTTCAAAAGAACCTCAAATCCATCCTCAACAGTTCCGGCATCCCAACCAAACATTTCTCTTTACATTCCTTCAGAATAGGTGCAGCCACTACAGCAGCGCAAAGGGGCCTTTCCGATCACCAAATCAAAATGCTAGGTCGATGGTCGTCCCACGCCTTTGAAACATATGTTCGTTCAGATCTGCATAACATTAGACAAGCACAACAAACACTAGCATCCTTCTGAGTCCGGACCGCTTCTCCCTACTATTTGCATCTTCCCGCTTACCTAGCCCCGCAGGGCGTGCATTCATCTGGATGCAGCGAGAGCTCTCCCTTTTCAGATGCGCGTGACATACCACTCCTGGAGTGGGGTCTCCCATCTGAATCGCTGTGTGGGCTCCCCCATTCAGATGCATCGTAGGCTCTCCCGTTCGACTTGCTGTGTGGGCTCTCCCATTTTTGATCGCAGAGTTGAACTCCCTATTTACACATTTGGGGGGGCTCTCTCCTTCGAAATGCAGCGGGAGCTCTCCCGGTCGAATTGCAGTATGAGCTTTCCGTTCGGGCGCCGTGGGGGCTCTCCCTTTCCGAATCGCTGTGTGACCCTTCATGTTTAACCATGGAGGCTCTCCCGTTCGGATCGCAGTGTGGGCCCTCCTATCCGAAAAGAGGACTGGAGGTACCAAGGTCCCTCGAGCGCGACGGGCCATTATGTTTACTTGATCTAAGCCCCCTGCGTCAGAAGGACGGTAGTTCTGCATTTCCTCTATATACCGTAGGCTCCCTCTTGCTGTGTAGGGAGTTTTGCTTCGAGTATTGATGGCCCGTTTGCCTTTAGGGACGAGGACTCCTTCCCCCGTTCGTGACATCTGGAGGCCCTATGTTCTTTAACTCCATGGGGCTCCATGTCATGGATGCGGCAGGGCGTTCTCCAACCTCGTACTCAAACCTCCAGTCCCAGGATACTCCCGCAGGAGTAATTTCTGAAAGTCACTGCCGCAGCAGTACAGCGGTGAGATGTACCCCAATAAATTTCCACAAGCTCATGTCGTTCCACTCCACAATGAACGCAGGCACACTCTTTCAAACACAGCTCCCGCCGGAGCTCCACTCATAGCCCCACATGGTGGGCATAGTAGGGAGACGCAGTCCAGCCAGAGTTACCACAGGAGCCCTGTTAAACCATGCCCCATACAGCTTTAAATTTCCACTTTTTTTTGGGGGGGGGGGGGGGGGGGGGGGGGGTAGAATGTTTTAAAGCTCTTAGGCATACTGTATTTTCTAAGTTTCTTAAACTATTTAATCATGCTATTCTAACTTGCTGTCCCAAATTTGTATTCGACACTTTTGGGGGGTATATCAAAGCTCGAGTTGAAGCTGCTTCATCGAGCCCCTCTTCAGTGGACAGCAAGCCAAATAAGTTTAACCTAATATCTTAAAGATTTTATGGGCAAACAAACTCGTTAAATGAAGTTCCTAAACGCAAGTTAGGGAGGAGTGAGCCCATCTAATCTTTCAATCAACAGCCTGAGTATATAAGCAGCCGCTTACCTCTCTCTTGCATCAGCTGTTCCAGTATCCCTCCACCTCCCCAAACTCCACCTTCATCTCAGGTACCTTGCCCTTCAATTATCATATCCTACTTTTAGCCACTGGGGGGGTATATCAAAGCTCGAGTTGAAGCTGCTTCATCGAGCCCCTCTTCAGTGGACAGCAAGCCAAATAAGTTTAACCTAATATCTTAAAGATTTTATGGGCAAACAAACTCGTTAATGGACAATTGGTATATTGCAGCAACACAAAATTACATTCTCTATTTTCTCTGGATGATAGATAACATCGAGCATGAATGAATAGGAAGAGCACAATAGGTATTCAAGGTTGGAATGCAGCTTTTTGTTTATTTATGTATCCATTTATTTATTAAATGCATTATTTTCCTGGCAATGGCCGGGAGCAACTATAGCTGCCATGAAGAGGTTATTCTTTGTAGATGCTTTGAAAGCACTAAGAGATATCTGCTCCGTACACTTACAGCAGCCAGAGTTGAAACAAGGACATTCAACATTTCACCACTTTATCACCTTCTGTAGAGGCCAGGTGTGAGGAGACTGCTCATGACAATTACTCCCACTAAACAGGCTATTACCACCTGGTCTGCTCATTAGCATGTTTAATTGAACTTTCTCTCTGTGTGTGTGTGTGTGTACGAGGATTACAATGAGTGCAATACAATAGGTCAAGTTGAAATTCTGAATGTTCTAGACGCAGTGGAATGTGTAAAGTGCTTTCTTGACACATAAATGTTTTTTCAATTAGCTGAATTTTTTCGTTTTGGAGAGTTTAAAAGATAAAATACTGTTAAAAAGGTTCAAGATATAATGAATAGGATATCATTTTTATTGTGGTTTTTTTTATATATTTTTTTATTCCTATTTTTTCAAAAGTTTTGAAATGTTTAATTTAGCATAATTGCAGAATTTTGGGCTTGTCCTTTACTTTTCACCTGTCTCCTTTTGAAACAGTTTGAAGAAGTTTTATTTTTCCCAAACTGAAGAATTACCCATTTATTTAAAAGCACTGGTCTATAACTGCTGCTCTAAAATATATGTATATTTATATTTTTGGAGGACATTGATTGTATGTAAGTGCTACTCGGGGTATACATATTTATAGACAGCCTAACTCAAGCTGAAAACCCCCTTCACGCACTTCTTGTTTAGGAGAGAGTTTCCATCCATCATTGACATTTGAAATTCAATCATCTAGTATAGGCAAGCATGTCTCTTCTTCTATGTGCATTGGGTTATACGAGTGCACTGAAATTATACAGACGCTTAAGTTGACTAGATTTATTTTGATTATTTTGACTTTTTTGATTAATAAATCAAAATCTCTTATTTGGCAGTTCACTCAAAGGGATGTTGAAAAACCTGACTGGCATATATTACTAGTTCATTTGTATAAATGGAAGGTCAAGTTGTGCACATACAGTATTGTGTATTGTGTACAGTACACAGTATGTGGTGTGAATTTTGGCAAAAGTCATCTATGGATTCCATGCATATATTCCATATAAAACCAGCAGGCCTAATATAAAATTAGCATGGTATTATGTAATTTTGAACATAAATCCCCATTCATGGAGATCCTTGTAATATTTGTTGTTCATCAAGGACCAGGGTAGGTCACACAATGACAGCATCACATGACTGCATCATACAAGGTCAACCTGTCACACTGTGTTACGCGCATATATCCTGTTCCTCGCCTCAGGCCTCTGTCACTACTTGTCAAAGCATTTACATGATGTTACTCTCATATAGTGATTTGTAAGACATGCACTAGTGTAGACCTGTCTCCCCTCCAGTATAGGCTACTATAAGCATGCTGTGGCCATTTTATTATGCCTCATACAGTCCATAGAGAATCATTTAACTATATCAGCAACATTCTAAAATGAAAATATATTTTTATCAGAATAATCTCAAAATTAAGTGTTCAAATGTATTATCGTTATCAAATGAAGCGTATTAAGGTCTGAAATCTTGTATTAAAATGTTTTTTTACAGTCATGCATGCAGTCAACCTGGTTGTTTGAATTTATGAGTGTGCTGTCCTCTAGTGTTCAATTGTATATATAATATGGAAAGAACCTCCCGGGTAATCCTGCTTGCACTGCAAAGACTTTAAATTAGGCATATAAAGTTGACGCACCAATTTTGCTATTGCTGTCATGCACTAATACTGGTATGATGTTTAGAAATGCCATGATGTGGAATTAGAATTAGGGAATAATAGGCTGTTTGAGAAGACTTTTGGATCGAAATACAAAAACTATCAAGTATTATCCTTCAATTGTAGCCTATTTTATCATTATGAGCACAAGTTGCAATTGCTACCTAACATGTTCGTTGTGTCTGCTTAACTAAAATAACATATTATATTATAGCTGCTATATTACTGCCATCATGGCCAGGACATTACTTAAATATATATATTATCCGAAATTGTAACATTCAAACAAGCATTTTCTGTAAAGCTTGGCTACTTTGGAACGGTATGTAGCCTATTGTGAAAAGAGCTATAGCTACAAATAAACTTGACCTGAAAACTGTAGTCAAAAATAATGGAAACGTTTCATTAATCAGCTGGGCTATTATTCTAAAATTTTAAGTTTTAATTTTGCAAACATTTGAGACCATTCAAATGTTAACGTGTTCATGCCCTAAGTGGTAAATTAGCAAAACGCTCTAATTTTACTATAAATTATAACCTTGATAGCAGACGACCTTCTAGTCATTATTGCCATAACAGCCCTATTGAGGACATCTGCTATTAGCTCCGGATCATCAACCTTTGTGAATGCAAAATTTCACAGCTTCAGAAAAGTTTAAAGTCCCCTAATGAGACTGTTTGATTGCAATAGTGGGGCGAAAGCAGTAGGAGAACAGTGAAGGGATCGCATCCTGTCATCCTCAGACAGTGTTGGGAGTAACGCGTTACAAAAGTAACGTTAATGTATTACAGTAACTTATTACTTGTTGTTGTAAGGCAGTAGTGTAAGGCATTACTAATACATTTTCAGTAATATTTTACTCGGTACATGTTCAGTAACGCTTGCGTTACAACACACTTTTAGCCCAAAATTTAATTAACCGGGGCAAAAAACAGCCAGACCGCGAGACATTAACGAATGAAAAATGCAAGTAAGTTATTACCTGTTCGTGGTCAGTCAATAGCCGCGTGCATGTGGTGTCCAAGTTTGTAAATAACGACTAAATGACAGCTTCTGATATATTTGTATGGCGATTTATTTCATTCATCTCCCTCTTGCTGGTGTACCTTTGTATTGTGTGACATAGTCCAGTAAAAGCGTGTTTAGGGCAGGTTTTACATGCGCTCCGCGACGCAAGTAGACGCTGAGTTTCGGTTCATTTATGAAACGCCGGCGCCTCCGTGTCCTGGTTAAAATTAAGATAGGCCTACAATTAATACAAAACGAAATTCACTTTAAAGAAAGGCTTTGTGCTTTCTGTTTGAGGTCTCTGTTAAAGTTTTAAAGCAGTCTTTTTGTGCCGCTTTCAGAGCGCTCACGTCCGAGAACTGACACGACCGTAACATCGTTTTTTCCTCATAAATGCGAACATGAAAAATACAATAAAATGAATATATTATGTTCTGTGGAGAGCCAACCCTTCTTCATCCGGTGGGTAGTATTAGGCCTACCTTTGAAATGAAATGAAATGAAATGAAATATAAACTACTTCTGGGTATTATTGATTGATAATATCTTAGTCAATAAGCTAATGAAATGTCATGTGGCATGTCATGTGGAAATTCACTTCTTTTCAGTATCTATTTTTGTGTGAAAAATCAAAACGCAAAAAGTGTCTCAACTGTACTCAGTCTACCCTACTAATAGTAATTTAAAGATGTGTTAGCTTTGGATCTGGACGTGTGGGGTGTGTCGTGATTCTGCCTTCTCACACCGCGCAGGCGCGCACCGTGACACAGGTTCATGAATCTGAGTGTCGCGGTTTTAATATCGCATATCTTTACAGCCCTGGGGTCTCATTTATAAAACTGTGCGTAGGAACCTTACTAAAAGTGTACGTGCGCCCGAAAGCCAAAAATGGCGTACGCAAAAAAATATTCGGATTTATAAAACCGTTCGTACGCCAGAACCTGCGCAGAATTCACTTTATAAATCCCAGTCAGCGGAAGATTGTGCGTACATGCGTCTCCACCCCGAAATAACCATATATGGAGCTTACAACGCCTCGTTTTACTATGCATACCCTCATCTGCATATCATTTGCATATGATTATTCATCCACGTGATAACGTTTAACGGTACAAGACACATTACATTAATAAAAATCAAGTAGTTGCCTATCCTTGCCTTGTTTTTGAATACATAAATCAAATAGTGTATAAAATACATTTCAGAGAAA
This sequence comes from Rutilus rutilus, assembly GCF_951802725.1. Lineage (NCBI taxonomy): Eukaryota > Metazoa > Chordata > Actinopteri > Cypriniformes > Leuciscidae > Rutilus > Rutilus rutilus. Next base: position 20,044,840 of record NC_140219.1, on the reverse strand, counting down.
GTTTTTCTCAATCTTTTCCACTGGCCGAATTGTATTTTTAATTGATATTTTTAATGGAAACAGATAGGCCTTGGGCATTATTTGCACGAAACTATTTTCTCAGACAGTCTGGTATTATCATGATAAGCAGTTATCTCTGTGGTTAAACATTAAAGCACAGCACGCCACAGGAAAAGTGTTCAGAAGCATCGCATCCACAGCAAATATTTCTATTGACTGAATTTGAATATAAAAATGTTGTAACTTCTCAGTAATGATTTCATGTTTAAGTGCTTAACTCCATTAATTTGAATGGCATATTTAATCTAAATGTTTATATCAGAAGTAAAACATAGTTTAAATCAATATTTTATTTATTTAAACTGTTATTTGCGTCAGTTTCACTAAACGGCCAAACGCGCTCGCTGGCGCGGACATTTAAGAAGGGATGGATATTTGCTTCAAGTGGCAGGCTTGGTGAGTGAAATTATATTTGTATTATCTTTCTGTATATGTTTAATTTTCTTTAGATTTTCTGTCTAAAAGTGACCAAAAAGACATTTAACTCCAGCTCACCATCGGTGTCGCCAATTCCCTTTGTCTCCAGAATGTGCGTACGCACGGCTCAAAGTTTGCTTAAAGGTGCGCACATTCTCCCGTCAAGTTTGTTTTTTATAGATCACAACCTTTGCGTGGGAACTGGCGTACGTACGTTTCCAGCCCCGTTTTGTGCGTACGCACGCTTTATAAATGAGACCCCTGGGGTCTCATTTATAAAACTGTGCGTAGGAACCTTACTAAAAGTGTACGTGCGCCCGAAAGCCAAAAATGGCGTACGCAAAATAATATTCGGATTTATAAAACCGTTCGTACGCCAGAACCTGCGCAGAATTCACTTTATAAATCCCAGTCAGCGGAAGATTGTGCGCACATGCGTCTCCTCCCCGAAATAACCATATATGGAGCTTACAACGCCTAGTTTTACTATGCAGATCCTCATCTGCATATCATTTGCATATGATTATTCATCCACGTGATAACGTTTAACGGTACAAGACACATTACATTAATAAAAATCAAGCAGTTGCCTATCCTTGCCTTGTTTTTGAATACATAAATCAAATAGTGTAAAATACATTTCAGAGAAAGTTTTTCTCAATCTTTTCCACTGGCCGAATTGTATTTTTAATTGATACGTTTAATGGAAACAGATAGGCCTTGGGCATTATTTGCACGAAACTATTTTCTCAGACAATCTGGTATTATCATGATAAGCAGTTATCTCTGTGGTTAAAACATTAAAACAAAGCATGCCAGAGGAAAAGTGTTCAAAAACACTGCATTAACAACAAATATTTCTATTGACTGAATTTGAATATAAAAATGTTGTAACTTCTCAGTAATGATTTCATGTTTAAGTGCTTAACTCCATTAGTTTAAATCATTATTTTATTTATTTAAACTGTTATTTGCGTCAGTTTCACTAAACGGCCCAACGCGCTCGCTGGCGCGGACATTTAAGAAGGGATGGATATTTGCTTCAAGTGGCAGGCTTGGTGAGTGAAATTATATTTGTATTATCTTTCTGTATATGTTAAATTTTCTTTAGATTTTCTGTCTAAAAGTGACCAAAAAGACACTTAACTCCAGCTCACCATCAGTGTCGCCAATTCCCTTTGTCTCCAGAATGTGCATACGTACGGCTCAAAGTTTGCTTAAAGGTGCGCACATTCTCCCGTCAAGTTTGTTTTTTATAGATCACAACCTTTGCGTGGGAACTGGCGTACGTACGTTTCCAGCCCCGTTTTGTGCGTACGCACGCTTTATAAATGAGACCCCTGGTCATTTTAGAATGTTAAGTTCTACTTCTGTAGTTATTTTGGTTAAAGTAACTCAAAAGTAATACAGGAGTAATGTAACGCATTACAATTCTGATACAGTAATATTGTAAGATAAAGAATTACTTTTAAATAACAGTAACAAGTAATGTATAATGTATTACAGTTTGGAAGTAACTTGCACAACACTGTCCTCAGATGATTTTTTTACCTCACCATATGAACACAGAGATGCTTTCTACTCCCCAACCTCTTGCTGTTGATTGATGTGCAAGTTACTTGTTAACAGAGACCTTCAGGTTATTTACAGTCTTAAAACAACCACCAAAAGAATATGAATGCATAAATGAGACAGAATAATGTATGTCTTAAAAATATTTTCATTTATGTACATACAGAACATCAACATTTCAAAGAGTCCACAAGGAGAGCATAATACATTTTACAGACCATACATTATTGTGTAAAAAAAAGAAAGAAAGACAAATACAAATACATTTTCTTTTTTATGTTTCTAAAAATTTTAGTTGACATACTTAAATAATGCCTCTTGCTGGGCACTGGTCATTGACAAACCTCAGTAATTAAATACTTCAGGGATTATTGTCAAATTTGTCTCTGATTACCCAAAACTAACTTATATCATATATTTCACAACAGTAAAATTCTCACACTGACCATATCATTTCAATGACAACATTTCTTTTTATGTCAATTCATGTCAGCATGGGGGAAAAATGTTTGTTTAATTAAAGCTGAAGTGTGACATTTTTAAATACTTCAATATACTATAAACAATGGCTAAACCAATGGCATGAGTTTGGGGTTGGACTACTCTATATATCTCTCTAAACCAATGGCAGAAGGTGGCAGTGTGGTTCTGTAATTCTGTTTGGTGAAGCTAGTGGCACAGAAATGACAGTTATTCACAATAATTTCAAGGTGCACTCTGTTTTTCTTTCCTCATAAAAAATGCACAAAAGGAATGTATAGTGCTATAAAAAATATAGATGTTTAAAATCGCATACATAAAATTAAGGCCAATCATATCGGAGGCCAAATACTGATTTGGACATTTTCACTTGCAGAATAAATCATGGCTGACTGTGAATAGCACATTTGACTATGATGGCATCGATAACTAAAAAACAATACTTTACTGTGATGCTTCATCTATATCACTAGGTGAGAGTATAAAGTCCAAGGACTGTCATGTTGCCACAAATTTTTTGAAGAAAAAAAAAATAACAGAGTGCACCTTTAAAGTAAATCTAGGAATGCGTGTAACAGTGACATATCCAACCATACAAGATTTGACTTTAGGAATAAAGACATGATTCTGCATGAGAGACTAAAGGTGGTTTCAAATCAGAGCACATCAACCCACCAGTGTCACACCTTAGGTGTTACCAACCACAGCTTCACTAAGATTTTCACGGTCACTGACTGTAGAATTGAATTTCTAACCACTGGCTGGCAAGTCTGAGTAAGTGAGTTTAGAAGTGTGTGGCTCACAAATGACTTTCCGAGAAATCGTTAATCTCAGCAGGTCCTATAGGTTGGCCCTGAGGCATCTCAAAGGTTGTTTCAATGGGCCGTGGGTAGCCATGGCTGTGATGTTGACTGAGCAACATGGAGTTTGACCTTGCTGTTAGGTGGATAACATGATGGACCTCTGGTCTGGTATGCTGGTCGTACTCTGGAACTGCGGACATGTCAGTATTAAGAGGGAGAGCTGGAACTGGCAGGAAGTTCTCAATGTCACCGCCAGGAGTAAGGTAGCCCACGTCAAGAACATCTGGAGCGGTGTGCATAGAGGAGGACATCTGTACAAATTCATACTGGAGAAAACCTTGGACCCCAGGAGTGTAGATATTCTGCAGCCAATCTGAGGTATCCCAGTAATAGCCTGTTAGAAAACCAGACAGTTGTACACATTTATCGGAGATGGAAAATTTGTTAAGCTCAAAATATATATATTGTAGGTACTGATAAACAGAGTCACTATTGTAAATGTTTTTACACTACAACCATTCAAAAGTTTGGGATTGGTTGAATTTTTTTAATGGTTTTGAAAGAAGTCTTTTCTGCTCACCAAGGCTGTATTTATTTGATCAGATAAACAGTAAAACAGTAATATTGTGTATTATTATTATAATCTAAATCCACTGTTTTCTATTTCAATATATTTTCAAATGGAATAGCAAAGGTGAATTTTCAGCAGCCATTACTTTAGTCTTTAGTGTCACATAAACCTTCAGAAATCTGATTTGGTGCTCAAGAAACATTTCTTGTTATCATCAATGTTGAAAACAGTTGTACAAATTTTTTGTGGAAACCGTTTTATATATATCTAAAAAAATAATAATTGTGGATTCTATGCTGAATAGAAAGTTCAAAGGCGCAGCATTTATTTGAAATAGAAACCTTTTGTAACATTATAAATGTCTTAACTGTCATGTTTGATCAATTGAAGGAATAAAATCATTTAATCCTTGATGAATAAAAGTATTAATTTTTAAAACAAAAAATCTTTCCGACCCCAAACTTTTGAACAGCAGTGTATATTGTCACATCATTCACAGCTGCAAGCAGCTCCACAACAAACACATTTCAGTAACGCTCACAGGTATCTTCAGACTATGCTTTGATAGTTCTGAGGCTCATTAATCTTAGACAGTGAGAAAGATCTGAGCACAGTTGGTTTGAAAGAGATTGTTATAACTCCTCCGAGTTAGAGAAGATTAAACAGCAAAGTGCCCCTGAGATCGATGCCAGTGCATAGAGCAGAACTTGTTATAGGCAATTCACAAGAACTGATCAAATTCACACAGTTGTTCAGTGTAACCAAGCTTGCTAAAGCAATGGAGCATGCATGAAGGGTCTGATAAACTACAAAACAGAAATAACCACTGTCATTCTCAGAGTACCAAAGCTCACAAGAAAAAAAATAACTAATTCAAAATGCCAAAATGAATCTCTTAAAATGTCCATGCAATAACATTGGTCAGTGTTTATCAGCTGAAGTGAGTTAGAGAAACATACAGATTGATGATGATAAATATGAAACAACTAACATGATGTGATGTACATACTGTATACCTTTTTCACACCATGTCAATCATGTTTTGACAGGGTGTTTCACTTTGAAAGCTTGTAAAATGTAAGAATAAAACATCAGTTATTAAATCTTATTTTACAATTCTTTTAATTTCATAAAACTTTACAAAAGACCGTCTCCCAGTTTCACAGACAAGGCTTAAGCCTAGTCCCAGACTAAAATGCACGTTTGAGTTGTTTTAACTAAAAGCAACTTGACCTAGTCTGTTTTGTCTTAAAGGGATACTCCACTTTTTTTGGAAATAGGCTCATTTTACAACTCCCCCAGAGTTAAACAGTTGAGTTTTACCGTTTTCGAATCCATTCAGCCAAACTCCGGGTCTGGCGGTACCACTTTTAGCATAGCTTAGCATAGATCATTGAATCGGACAGGACCATTAGCATCTCTCTCAAAAAAATGACCAAAGAGTTTCGATATTTTTCCCATTTAAAACTCTACTCTTCTGTAGTTACATCGTGTACTAAGACCGACGGAAAATAAAAAGTTGCGATTTTCTAGGCTGATATGGCTAGGAACTATACTCTGATTCCTGCGTAATAATCAAGAAACTTTGCTGCCGTACCATGAGTGCAGCAGGCGTAATGATATGACGCAGCGCCTGAAAATAGGTCTAATAGGTTAGACAAACTTAGTCCCGGTCCGTTGGAAGTTACTGAGCTGGGGACTATTTTCAGGCGCTGCGTCATATCATTACGCAGGAATGAGAGTATAGTTCCTAGCCACATCAGCCTAGAAAATCGCAACTTTTCATTTTCCGTCGGTCTTAGTACGATGTAACTACAGAAGAGTCAAGTTTTAAATAGGAAAAACATCAAAACTCTTTGGTCATTTTTTTGAGAGAGATGCTAATGGTCCTGTCCGATTCAATGATCTATGCTAAGCTATGCTAAAAGTGGTACCGCCAGACCCGGAGTTCGGCTGAATGGATTCGAAAACGGTAAAACTCAACTGTTTAACTCTGGGGGAGTTGTAAAATGAGCCTATTTCAAAAAAAAGTGGAGTATCCCTTTAAGATGCACATCAGTAATGTTTTTTTCTAAAAAAAAACTACTAATGTCCTAATTGAACTAAGGGATATCCAGTCTTAATCTAACCCCTGTCTGTGAAACCAGGGCCATATGTATTAAATCTGATTCTGATGATGGTGTTCGGTAACGTCAGGTCTTCTGTAAAGTCACTATAAAATGATTATTAGAACAGTAAGAATAGTATATCACCAAACGAATATTACACTTCTATTCCAAACTTTGTGGGTCAGTAAGATTTTTGAAAGAAGTATTTTATGATCACAGACACTGCATTTATGTGATCAGAAATACAGAAAAAAACAGTAATGTTGTGAAATATTATTACAATTTAATATAACTGTTTTCTATTGTAATATATTTTAAAATATAATGAATTCCTGTGATGCAATTTTCAGCAGCCATGACTCCATGTCTTCAGTGGGTTTTTTTTTGGAATTATTTGATGATAGATGATAGAAAGATCAAAAGAACATAATTTATTTGAAATTGAAACCTTGGTTTTACATTATATTATGTCTTTACTGTCACTTTTGATCAATAGAATGCGTTCTTCATGAATAAATTGATTAATTTATTTCAAAATAAAACAAAACCCTACTGACCCCAAACTTTTGAACGATAGCACCATAAGGCTAAACACATTCTAGTCTAAAAGAAAACATGAATTGGTGACTAATACTCTAGTTCTAATTAATCACATGCATAACACTTACACTGCAGTCTGTTCAGAATCTCTGGTCAGATTTAATCCATATTGGGGCTGAATTCATTATAGACACAGACACAAGTGAATACACCAGTGCACAAAATAAAAAATAGATGCTCTACAGAAAAATACCTACGTTTGTCAGATTTGTGCATTTTTGGAAAAGTCTTGTGTGACTAAATTATCTAATTTCAAACTTGAAATTTTTGGTTTGTGCAACTTACTGTTGTCATCCGTGAACTCTGATTGGAGGGAGCAGATGGACCGCAGCCCTCTATTATCACGAGAAAAAGAAACACTGTCGTCCTCAATTTCTAAACAGGAAGTCAAGTCTTGGATTTTTTCTGGAAGAATGAATATACAAAGAAGGAACAGAAAAGTAAAGAGCAATTCTGCAAAGGTCATAACTAGGACCAACTGCTAAACACCTGACTATTCATGAATTAATTTCAAGAACTCTTTTGTTGTTTAAAGGTACCCTCAGTAACTAGTTTTACACCTAAAAATAGTCTTAAATAATAAATAAATAAATAAAAGCTGACAATCTACATGGAGGCCACATGTGGAGATCACACGACCAGCAAAATAGTACTTGCTTTTTTACTGAGCGCATAAACTGAAGTTGTGATATACTTTTTTCTCATATGACGTAAATCTGCATTAAACGGCTTCTCGAACTTGAGGCCTCCTGAAGCTTCAGACTGCACTTACCATCATACTCCTCATCCCAATCTGCTTGTATGGAATCCTTTTCCGAGTGTGAATGGGATGCTTTGTGATGTGGTAGGTTAGGGGCAACACTGCACACAGCCACAGTCTTCCTAAGACCAAAGTGTGGATCTGGCGTGAAGCTGCTGAACTCAGGCACTGAGCCTCGGTTGTTTCGACATTCTCCAGGAATGCTGGGTGCGTAGGAGATGGGTCGCACCGGGACCTGCGGCGGGGTGTCCGGGCAGGATTCTTTTCGGGCTTGGTTGTATACACTGGACCTCTGAATGTAAGAATCAACATCTTTGTACTTATCAAGGTCTTTGTCTCTCTTGCCAGATTTGGAGGTTCCTTTCCACACTATTAAGAAGAGCAACGTCAAAACAAAGATGGCTGTCAGGAATGCCAGCATTGCGACCAGTTCTCCAATCCAAGAGTTCCAGGATGAAGATATAAGTTGGTTTCTCACTTCTGTGTCCATCTCACACAGTCTCCCACTGAATCCCACCAAGCAAGAACAGTTAAAAGATCCATGTGTGTTGACACAACGGCCGTCATTGAAGCAAGGCCTGTCCACACACTCGTCGATATCAATCATGCACCTAAAAAATAAAAAATGCTCTGTCAAACATACAGTACTTGAGGAAAGTACTAAGATTTGTTAAGAGGTCGATAATAACAACAGACCTTTCTCCTTCGAATCCTGACTCACACTGACATATGGGTCCATCAAGACTGTCTATACACTGTCCACCATTTTGGCACGGATTCTCCTTGCAGAAAGGACCTATCTGACACCTGCGGTCATACAGAGAGTTTTGGGCATACAGTAATTATGTCCCATTAGAAAATTTTGTAGTCAAAATTTCACTTGTACAGTACATTGAAAGTGCAGTACCTTTGTCCTGAGTACTGGCCCCTGCATTTACAGGAGTAGTCCAGGTTATTCTGGATGCAGGTTCCTCCATACAGGCAGGGGTTGGAGTCACAAGGACTGATCTTGACCTCACAGTGAGTCCCAGAGAATGAAGTACTGCATTTACAGGCATAACCTGTGAGAATATCAATGATTTAGCAATAAACCAACTGATAGATATAACATGGAGGTCAGATAAAGATGTATCATCTACAGTGGAGTTAGAAACCAGAAAAGGTTGGAGTTAGAAAGCAAAAATGTTTCTGTTATTCTAATTTATATTTAACCCATCATCAGATCAAATATTAAAATGTAGTTCTGGGATAAATTTAAAAATAGGAAACATAGTTACACAGTTACACACACTTTACTCAAAATTGCAACTACACTACCATTCAAAAGTTTGGGGTCAGTAATAGTTTTTAATTACTTAATTACTTCAAGTCTATATTTATTTGGTAAGAAAACAACAACAGTAAAACAAAAATATTGTGAAATATTATTACAATTTAAATGAATGGATTTGAAAAATGTAACGCATCCTTGCTGAATAAAAGTATTCATTCAAGTCTTACTGACCCCAAACACTCCCAATGTGACTTAACATCTCACAATGAGACTTTTTTTAAAAAGTCACATTGTGAAAATGGAATATAAAGTCACATTAGGGGACATAAACTCCTTCAAGAAGTAAAGTCATAATTACTTTGGGTGAACTAAGGGCTAATCCTGGCTTAATCTAAACCCTGTCTGTGAAACTAGGCCCATATGTATTAAACATAGAGGGCATGTTGATATAGCTGATTATGGTGTTCAGTAACTAGAATAATTTACTTTTATATTAATACAGATACGGTTAGTATGTTATTTTCATTAATCTACAGTATGTGGGGTTCAGTTTACCTCCACTCTGCCTCATCAAGCAGCTCCCTCCATTCAGGCAGGGATTACTAGAGCAGTCTGGAGATGGGAAGAAGACACAGCCAGGAGACACTCCTACCATGTCCTCAATGGCAACCCCTAATGGATCACTTGAGTCCAAGGACAGTCTCTGTCCATTAAACAGCACAGAGTCCATGCAGGCCTGTAGGCTGTTTGGTACAGGCAGATTGCGCCTGAGTCTGGAAATGAGACGTTGAGCGTGTCCACCCAGGACCACCTGGTCGCCCAGGTTTAGGCAGTGGAGGGGTCCGGGTGCGATGCCTGACGCAGAATGGAGCTGATCCAGAACTAGCCTGGCATAGTTCCCCTTCACTTCAAGTTCTACCATGTGCCACTGTCCATCATTCACCAGGACACTGTGCACAGAAACTGTGGCGAGACCCCAACCGCAGTCAAACTGGAACTGCAGTCTGCCTCCAACTATCTAAGGAATACATACAGTCAGTATTAAGAAAATTCAAGAAAATGAAATTAAAGTGATTTAATATTCTTTTATACCTCTAGAATGCTGTGGCCTGTTCCTCTGGCAAGCATTACTGTTCCTTCTCTTGAGAGAGTTTTTAACTTGAGCGTGAGCTTCACTTCTCTTGTGCTTTCTCTCAGGCGATATTTAATATAGCTGCTCTGACTAAATGTCATTGAAGATCCTCCTTAGAACATAGAGGGAAAACAGGAAATAAAATTAGTAGCACATTAATTAAAATAAATACAGATGACATTTAAGTTTGGATCATGGTTGCATGTGTCTATTTTACAAACCTTTATACTGGCTGGAAAAATAAATGTCTAACTAAATCATTTTAAGCCATGGAAAATTTTAGAAAATGTCATGCACAGAACACCCATACTAAAATGTTTCTACCACAATCTCATTCTGCCCCACAAAGGGAAAACCCAGAAACTACTAGAACTGAGAAAATGGCCTAAAATTTCTTGACTGAATTTTGATGATTAGTTTTCATACTTGGATTTCTTTAAATCTTAGCATAGTTGTGCTAACAGGTCGCTCACAGGACAGTTTTAAATGTACAGTTACTGAGTTTTGCCTGCTTTGAAAGCTTCATACATGATTTGAAGAATATCCCATTTTAATACTAAAGTGTTACCGTCATTTTTGTAATAGCAAAATTAACATGTAAACCCACTTGTAACGATTCTAACAAAAGAAGTATAACACGTGGTTGTGGGGGTCAGAGATAATTAGAGTCCCCCTGTAGTGAAAATCAGTGTTGTTTGATTTGTCTATGTGGTGTTTTTAATGTTTTAAGACAAACCATGTACAAATTAATAAGTCAACATCATCGCTGAGTATATTCTCCTTAAAACGGCAGTGAACCAAAGACAGTCTAAGAAAGATTGAACCTTTGAAATCGCTGGTGTTTCTGACGTCACAAACTACCCTGTAACCAATCAGGTCAACGTGTGATCGTCAACCAGTGGATCTTTGAGCTGGTGTGAGTGAGTGGAGGCGGGGGATAATTTGCATATTCATAGAACCGCGTATACTAAATGAGGTAAAGGTGTAGCCCTTACATTGAATAACCTGAATAACATTCAAGCTATTTTTAGGCATGAAGAATTTTTTTTCAAGGAAAATCTTTTTAAATGTCATTTTGGTGATCAAAGATGAGTTTTAAGGGATACAGTTATTGACTACAGGGGGACTTTAAAACTGTCAAGACATTCTCGTTAAGGATATAAGGGAGGATACCCATTATCAGCTGAAGAAATTCACTTCTATTATCTTGTAGTTGATTTACTGTTAAACACCTCATAGATCCTACTCAAGGGAAG